>NW_028261387.1:92033237-92135737 GCF_051295495.1 Thamnophis sirtalis
CCCCAACAATCTGGGTCCTCATTTTACCCACCTCGGAAGGATGGAAGGCTGAGTCAACCCTGAGCCGGTGAGATTTGAACCGCTGACCTGCTGATCTAGCAGTAGCCTGCAGTGCTGCATTTAACCACTGCGCCACCTTGGCTCTTACAATGCCTTACAATGCCTATTCCACTCAATAGTTCCACTCAATAGTTCACCATATGGTTTAGCTTACACACCCCTTGCCTATAAGTTTCCTTCACTTCTGTGTCCCAACACACAATCACAGCAACTTGCCTTTGTAAGTTGTGGGAGCTTCACCATTGGAGGCTTTCAAGAAGAGATTGGACTGCCCTTTTTCAGAAGTGGTGTGGGGTCTCCTGCTAGGGCGGGGGTTGGACTAGATGACCTACAAGGCCCCATCCAACTCTGTTAATCTGTTACTGTTTCCCTCTCTCGCCCTCCAGCCTGCTTGTCTCTTCCCACCCCATGTGACTCCTTTTTCTACAGTACTTTGATGAATATATGAATTTTTTTATGTCTAGACATTTCCCCAAATATAAATTTTTATTAACTGTGGACCAACATTCGAAGAAATGCTCTTTGGAAGCGCAACCAAGATTTTATTATTATTATTATTCAACTAAAGGCTTGAAAATACTGTAGAAAATCATAGAAGCCTGCTTTCAAAGTTGATCCAAATACAGTTTTATAATCGTTTGTCACCCACTCAGCCAAATGTTCAGACTGGATTTGGCATTTCTGTCCACCTATCAAGCCCTTCCCAAGAACCTGGGATAGGCAGATCTGGATGTTTGATGGTACTAAAGGTATCATTGCAGGATGTAAGCCTTTCGCAATTGACTGATGGGGATTTTGCCAATGCCGATAGTGTTCAAGTGGTGTTCCAATTGCTTTCGGATTTCACCCAAGGCTCCTGTGAGTATTGGTAACAGATTCAAGGTGCTAGTCGTTACTTATAAAGCCCTACATGGCATCGGACCTGGGTACCTGAGAGACCGCCTCCTGCCAATTACCTCCCATAGACCGATCAGATCGCACAGACTAGGCCTTCTCCGGATCCCATCTGCCAGCCAATGTCGGCTGGCGACTCCCCGGGGGAGAGCCTTCTCTGTTGCAGCTCCAGCCCTCTGGAACGAGCTCCCCGTGGAGATCCGGATCCTTACTACTCTCCCAGCCTTCCGCAAAGCCACGAAGACCTGGCTGCTCCGGCAGGCTGGGGGGGCTGTTGAAATAGCCAGCCCCATGGGAACTATGAATGTTGTGTATTTTAAATTGTTGTTTGTCTATTTGTCTATTTATCCCCTTCCTTTGTTTATTGTAAGCCGCCCGGAGTCCTTCGGGAGTGGGCGGCATACAAGACCAATAAATTCAATTCAATTCAATTAACAGAGTTTAAAGGCATCGTATAGGTTATCCAGTCCAAGCCCCCCACCCAAGCGGGAGACATCATTTCTAACAAGTGGCAGTCCAGTCTCTTCTTGAAGGCCTCCAGTGATGAAGCTCCCACAATTTCTGAAGGCAACTTCTCTTCCATTGGTTGATTGTTCCCACTGTCAGAAATATTTCTCCATATTTCCAGGTTGAATCTCTCCTTTATCAGTTTCTATCCATTATTCCTTGTCTGGCCTTCAGGTGGCTTGGAAAATAGCTTGACCCCCCTCCTCTCTGTGGCAGCCCCTCAAATATTGGAAGACTGCTATCATGTCTCCACTGATGGGGTGGGGTGGAATGGAGGGGAGTGGAATGAAGTGGAGTGGAATGGAGTGGAGTGGAATAGAAAGGAATAGGATTGGAATGGAGTGGAATAGAAAGATATAGGATTGGGATGGAATGGAATGGGGTGGAATGGAGTGGAGTGTGGTGGAATGGAGTGTAGTAGAATAGAAAGGAATAGGAATAGGATTGGAATGGAGTGGAATGGAATGGAAAAGAATAGGAATAGGAATGGAATGGTAGAGTGGAATAGAAAGGAATAGGAATAGGAATAGGAATAGGAATGGAATGGAGTGGAGTGGAATAGAAAGGAATGGGAGTGGAGTGGAGTGGAGTGGAATGGAATAGAATAGAATAAAATAGAATAGAGAATGGAATGGAGTAGAGTAGAGTAGAGTAGAATAGAATAGAATAGAGAATGGAATGGAATAGAATAGAATAGAATAGAATAAATAGAATAGAGAATGGAATGAAATGGAATAGAAATAGAGACATGGAGAGTGGAGTAGAATAGAATAGAATAGAAATAGAGAAGTAGAGAGTGGAGTAGAATAGAATAGATAAGAATAGAATAGAAATAGAGATGTAGGGAGAGGAATAGAATAGAAATAGAATAGAATAGAAATAAAGAAGTCGAGAGTGGGGTAGAATAGAATGGAATGGAATAGAATAGAATAGAATAGAGAATGGAATGAAATGGAATAGAAATAGAGAAGTGGAGAGTGGAGTAGAATAGAATGGAATGGAATAGAATAGAATAGAATTCTTTATTGGTCAAGCGTGATTGGACACACAAGGGAGACATTGGGGAAATGGTGCAAACGCCCCCCCCCCCTCCCCGGTTCAGCCACCCTGGTCTGTAGAGTAGAACCTGTGTAATGCATTCCTTCAAATGCTGTTTCTCCTTCAGGCGTCTGCCTCCCAAATGCATTTTTTGGTACCACATCTCCTTCAGATGAAAACTCCCGCGTCTTTGCCCTGTGGAAACGCAGTACATCAAATATCAGATTGTTCGAGCTTTTCGGAATCAGACGAGTGGATTTCAAAGAAAGATCCTGGCAAAAAAAAATTGATGTCCCGCTGCAAAAAATAATAGTAATAATAACCTTCCCAGAAATGGGAATGCGTGGTAAGCAACAGGAACAGCCAGAATGCTGGCTGATTGCAATGTGCTTTTTAATATTCCTTCCTTCTTTCCTTCCTTCCTTCCTTCCTTCCTTCCTTCCTTCCTTCCTTCCTTCCTTCCTTCCTTCCTTCCTTCTTTCTTTCTTTCTTTCTTTCTTTCTTTCTTTCTTTCTTTCTTTCTGGATAACCTCAGCGCCTGTGGAAGGATGCTCTGAGCTTATCTGCATTCATAAGATGCAAATTTATGCAGCTGATAAATGCTGTTACAGAGGTGATTCATTTCGCGGGACCTGTTTTGGTTTGTGCTGAGGGAGGAAGCTGCAGAAAAAGGGGCATCAAGCCAAGTGGGGGTGTAGGGTTGAAGGCTCAGGGGGTGCAGTAAATGCATGACACCCAGGGGTGGGTTCTGGCCGCCATTACTACCGGTTCAGTAGTAAAAAATTATTTGCTCAATTTAAAAACTGCCAAAGAGCCATCAGCCAACAGCCCAACCGAAGAATTTCTAAGACTGCCCCCACCCAATACCAACAGGCAAGCCACCAGAATTTAAACTGACAGCAAACAGCACTCGTTACTGTAACACTGATGATGTTACCTAGTTGGGTAATGAAACGTCTGCAAGAAAACTAGCAAGTTCCGGGGGCACCAAGCACCCCACACTCATCATCGTTCTCCTCCTCCTCCTCCTCCTCCTCCTCCTCCTCCTCCTCCTCCTCCTCCTCCTCCTCCTCCTCCTCCTCCTCCCTCCTCCCCCTCCTCCTCCTCTCTTCACTCCCTTCTACAATAGCACTGATGATGTTACCTAGTTGGGTAATGAAACGTCTGCAAGAAAAGGAGCAAACACAGAGAGCACCAAGGACCCCACAGTCCTCCTCCTCCCTCCTCCCTTCTAGCACTGATGATGTTACCTAGTTGGGTAATGAAACGTCTGCAAGAAAACTAGCAAGCTCCAGGGGTACCAAGCACCCCACACTCATCATTGTTCTCCTCCTCCTCCTCCTCCTCCTCCTCCTCCTCCTCCTCCTCCTCCTCCTCCCCCTCCTCCTCCTCTCTCCACTCCCTTCTATGGTAGCAGTGATGATGTTACCTAGTTGGGTAATGAAACGTCTGCAAGAAAACTAGCAAGCTCCAGGGGTACCAAGCACCCCACACTCATCATTGTTCTCCTCCTCCTCCTCCTCCTCCTCCTCCTCCTCCTCCTCCTCCTCCTCCTCCTCCTCCTCCTCCCCCTCCTCCTCCTCTCTCCACTCCCTTCTATGGTAGCAGTGATGATGTTACCTAGTTGGGTAATGAAACGTCTGCAAGAAAACTAGCAAGCTCCAGGGGTACCAAGCACCCCACACTCATCATCGTTCTCCTCCTCCTCCTCCTCCTCCTCCCCCCTCCCCCCTCCCCCCTCCCCCCTCCTCCTCTCTCCACTCCCTTCTACGGTAGCACTGATGATGTTACCTAGCTGGGTAATGAAACGTCTGCAAGAAAAGGAAGCGAACACAGAGAGCACCAAGGACCGCTCATTTCAACTCTGAGCTACAAATATTGTCCTTTATTGGTAGTCTTTTATTTTATGGTTGTTGAATCGCTTTGCTTTCTGTTCTGTTCCCTGTTTGCTATATATTACTGGTTATGACCTGTGTTTTCCGCTGGTTTATTGTATGGCCCTCTGCAGCCTTCTAACCTAATTTGCTCGGAAATAGAAAAGTACGCCACTTAGAATCAGCTTTGGTTGGAGCGCTCTTGACTGGGGAATGACCGTGGCATCTCCGTGTCCAAAACAATGAAAAAAAGCATTGTGGCACGACAACAGCGGCCCCACCACTTGGCTACACCCGGCGCACACACACACACACACACACACACACACACACACACACACACACTGGAAAACGACAAACCATCGAGGAATCAGGTCGCAAGGCCCTCCTGTCATTCTGGCGCAAGCAGAATTTAAAATTTTTTTAAATTAAAATTGAATTTAATCAAGTCCCTGACCTACAGCATCGCTGAGCCCTGATGTTTCTGTTGCTAAGGGAGACAGCGGTGAAGCGCTCCGCTTTCGGTGCCTCGTTTTACGACCTTTCTTGCTGTCCGTCGTTAAGCGAATCGCTGCAGTGGTTAAGACAGTCGCACGGTTGTTAAGCAAATCTGATTTCCCCATCGACTTGGCTTTAAGAGCCAAGGTGGCGCAGTGGTTAAATGCAGCACTTCAGGCTACTGCTAGATCAGCAGTTCAGCGGTTCAAATCTCACCGGCTCAGGGTTGACTCAGCCTTCCATCCTTCCGAGGTGGGTAAAATGAGGACCCAGATTGTTGGGGGCAATATGCTGACTCTCTGTAAACCGCTTAGAGAGGGCTGAAAGCCCTATGAAGCGGTATATAAGTCTACTGCTAAGTCTACTGCTATTGTATGCAGGTCGTCAAAGGGGATCATGTGACACACACACACACACACACACACACACACACACACACACACACACACACACACCCTGGATGCTGCAACAGGCATAAATACGGTTGGCAAGCGTGTGAAATTTTTTTAAAAATATACTTTTTTATTTTCCATTTTCATAACATATAATCCCATGTCTACTATTACATAGCCAATATCCTATTGTATTAAGTAGTAATTACATCAGTTCCTCTTGCCATCAACGCCCAGAAAGATAAAAACCCATTATTAGCTCTTCTGCTCTCCATACAGCTCTTTCTTCTACCTCTCTCCTACCTCCTTTCTTCCCTCCGTCATCCTTTTCTACTCTACTTCCCCTCCCTTTCTCCTTCTCCTCTCTCTTCATTCCACTCCTCCTTATCCTCCTCATCTTCCCCCCCCTTACCCTCTCTCCTATCCCTCTCTTCCTATCTTTCTTCTCTCCTTTCCCACTCTTCTTCTCATTCACTTGGTGTATTTCAGGCGTGTGAATTTTGATCACGTGACTGTGGGTTATAACTGTGAAAATGGTCATAAGTGTGGGAAAACGGTCATAAGTTACTTTTTTCAGTGCCGTTGTAATATTGAAGTCGCAGTCACATGAATTGTTGTAAGTAACGCAGGCAGCAAACACCCACCCCCCGCGGGTGACTCCATAGTATTTTCTGAGCTTGATTGTTGTTTTGCACATGTTTCATTACCTAAATAGGTACCGTATTTTTCTTTTTTTTTTAATTGAAATTTTTTTTAAAAAAACCTTTTACAAATGTTTACTTCCCTCCCCCTCCCCTCCCCTCCCCACCCAAACCACACCCCTCCCAGCCTTCCCTCCCCTGACTTCCCAGAACCAATACAGGGTATAAATCTTTAATAAAAATATTCTAAAGTAAACTTAAAAGTAAAAAATTAATACCCTCTATCATTTGAGCTTTAACTCCTCTTTGTCAGGCTAACTCTAAACAGATTATGTCATTCCTTGTTGCCTCAGTCATAAGCTATCTGGAATTTCTTAGTCCCATATTTATTTTGAGTATAGTCAATCCATCTTCTCCATTCCAGTTTATATCTCTCGTTTGAATGGTCCTTGAGATATGCTGATATTTTAGCCGTCTCTGCTAAGTTTGTTACTTTTAATGTCCATTCTTGAATAGTAGGCAAATCTTCCTTCTTCCAGTATTGCGCCACCAGCAATCTTGCTGCGGTTATTAAATGCAAAATCAGGTTAATCTCTCTACAACTGTACAATCAGTAATTATACCTAACAAAAATAACTGAGGGGTAAACTTTATCCTTTTTTAAAGAACATTTTGCATAATCCACCATATTTCAAAAATTGTTCGAACCTACTCTGTGGGTGTGGCCTCCTTTGTGGGAGTGGCTTGCTGCCCATGTGACCGGATGGGAGTGGCTTGCCGCCCATGTGACCGGATACGAAGATGTCTGAAGACGTCTCCGTGGTCATGTGGCCGGCATGACTAAATGCTAAAGGTGCCCGGAACACTGTTACCTTCCCACCAAAGCTGGTTCCTATTTTTCCACTTGCATTTTCTTACATGCTTTCAAACTGCTCGGTTGGCAGAAGCTGGGACAAGTCACGGGAGCTCACTCCGTTACGCGGCACTAGGGATTCGGACCGCCAAACTGCCGACCTTTCTGATCGGACAAGCTCAGTGTCTTAGCCACTGAGTCCCTCCTGTTTACATGGATCTGTCTAAAAATTTTTTCTCCATTTCGTTTTACAGGAGAATCTTTGTTCTCCATTTCGTTTTACATGCCCTAAAAAGTTGGATTTTCCAGCAAGCCGGCCTGGCCTGAACAAAATAAAATAAATGATTTATTTAATTGTTAATTTTAATCTAATTTTTTAAAATGTTATTGTTAATATTAATTGGGTTTGTTTTTGGATACTCTATCTAATTTCCTTTTTAACTTTTGTAATATGTGTTTTTTTTTAATGTTGTATGCTGCCCTGAGCCCTTTGGGAGAAAGGCGGCATATAAATCCAATAAACAAACAAACATAAATAAATAAACATAAATGTGCATAACTACTTCCTAACTTTACTTTGTAAGATTTTTTTTTTTTTGAGTATTTTATTAAGATTTATAGGCTGCCCTTTTCCCTGAGGGGACTCAGGGCGGCTTACAAACATTAGGGAGGGGTGCAATACAAAATAAACAATATATAAACAAAATAAAGTAGTAAAAACACAACATGCATTCAACATTCAGCACTCGGGTGGGGCAAATTAAAGACTTATCCCCAGGCCTGTTGGGAGAGCCAGGTCTTGAGGGCTGCACGGAAGGCCTGGACGGTGGTGAGGGTGCGTATCTCGACGGGGAGATCGTTCCACAGGGTCGGAGCTGCAACAGAAAAGGCTCTCCTCCGTGTAGTCGCCAGTCGACATTGACTGGCGGATGGAATTCGGAGGAGGCCCAGTCTGTGCGATCTTATCGGTCGGAGGGAGGTAATCGGCAGAAGGCGGTCTCTCAAGTACGCAGATCCACTACCATGAAGGGCTTTAAAGGTGGTCAACAACACCCTGAAGCGCACCCGGAGATCAACAGGTGGCCAGTGCAGCTCGCGGAGGATGGGTGTTATGTGGGCGAACCGCGGTGCGCCCACTATCACTCGCGCGGCCGCATTCTGAACTAACTGCAGTCTCCGGATGCACTTCAGGGGCAGCCCCATGTAGAGATCTAAACATAGCAACTGCTGATTGCTTCTTAGCATTTGATCGTGCATTAAAAGTAATAAATACTGTTAGACAAATGAGGGAGGATGATACTCTGTCAAGATTTCACCCCAGAAAAAAATGGTTTCTAGTTTGAAGGTGGGGGGGGGGGAGAAACAAGAACCAGATTTTGATTAGCTAGGCGGTGAATTACCACGTCAAGATAATAACTTTTTTTTAGCCTTAATTGGATTACCTTTAGATTTAGGCGAACATGTCACCCGGGCCTTTTTCTATCACATTTAAAGTTTTTTGCTGAAATGTCTAATTAAGAGGATCGGGAGGAAACAAATCCTCTCCAAATAATTTTTTAAAATATATTTTTTTAAATCCAGGTTGGAGCAAATAATCAAAACAATTTGTCGGGCATCAGAGACATTCTGAAGAAACCAACAACCTGCAAAGTCGCACTGCCTGCAGACTGGCAGCCAATTATTAAATGGCCTAATTATAATTAAAACCCTGGATCTGTAACTGCAGTGGAATTGTGGGCATTATTAATTCTAGTTATCCTCCACTCTGTGTTTTTGCAGGGAAGATGAATCGGCAGTGGTGCGATCAATTCCTTTTTTTGCACTAATTTTAGAAATTCTTAGAATAACAGGGTTTGAAGGGACCTTGGAGGTCTTCTAGTCCAACTCCATGCTCAGGTAGGAAACCCTACACAAATGGTTGTCCAACATCTTCTTAAAAACGTCTAATGTTGGCGCATTCACAACTTCTGGAGGCAAGTTGTTCCACCGGTTAATTGTTCTCACTGTCAGGAAATTCCTCCTTAGTTTTCCACCTATTGCTTCTTGTCCTGCCTTTATGTGCTTTGGAGAATAGCTTGACTCCCTCTTCTTTGGGGCAACCCCTGAGATATTGGAAGACTGCTATCATGTCTCCCCTGGTCCTTCTTTTCCTTAAACTAGACCTACCCAGTTCCTGCAACCATTCTTCATACGTTTTAGCCTCCAGTCCCCTAATCCTCTTTCTTGCTCTTCTCTGCACACTTTCTAGAGTCTCCACATCTTTTCTACATCATGGCGACCAAAACTGGATGCCGTATTCCAAGTGTGGCCTTACCAAGGCATTATAAAATGGTATTAAGACTTCACATGATCTTGATTCTCTCCCTCTGTTGATGCAGCCTAGAACTGTGTTGGCTTTTTTGGCAGCTGCTGCACAAGGCTGGTTCCTATTTAAATGGTTGTCCACTAGGACTCCAAGATCCCTCTCACAGTTACTACTATTGAGCAAGTCCAATGTTCAAGTCTGTCAAGATCCATCTGTATCTTAAGCCTATCTTCCGGAGTGTTGGCTATTCCTGCCAGCTTGGTGCCACCTGCAAATTTGATGAGTTCCCCATTTATTCCCTCATCCAAATCATTGATGAAGATGTTGAAGAGTACTGGGCCTAAAACAGAGCCTTGGGGTACTCCACTGCATACTCTCCTCCATGTAGATGCAGTTCCATTGAGGACTACACATTGAGTGTGGTTGGTCGGCCAGTTACGAATCCGTCTGGTGGTGATGCTGTCATCACCCACATTTTTCTACTTTATCAAGTAGTAGGCTATGGCCTACGTTATTAAAAAAAGAGGAAATGTTGGAAAAATGTCCATCTGGGTTCAGTTCCAAATGGGGGGAAAGACACTGCTTGGAAGGATGGTTTTAATGGTGGACAGGATCACATGGTTTGAGATCCTGGGCAAAAAAGGCACATGGGAGAGAGAAAGAGGGAGAGCGAGAGAGAGAGGGGTGGAGAGAGAGGGAGAGAGAGATTTATAACCTCTGTTGGGCTTTGAATTTGAACTTGTATTCTGATTGGTTGCCATAGGAGAGGGGGGGGAGAGAGAGAGAGGGAGCGAGGGAGAGAGGGAGAGAGGGAGAGAGAGAGATTTATAATCTCTGTTGGGCTTTGAATTTGAACCTGTATTCTGATTGGTTGCCAGACTCCCACTGGGCCATGCAGGGGCAACTCTGTAGGCTGTCCTGAGTCCCAAGTTTGGTTAACTCTTGCTGGCCAATGATACAATGAAAGGGTTTTGGGATTCCTATTACGACTCTGCCTGAAGGAGGTAGGTCTTTGTTATGTAGAATAGACTGGCTCAAGCCTTAATGGCCCGTTGACAAAGGTGGGGTGAGTTTGTGCCTCCCTTGTAGGGGGACAATATTCTGCCCGTTTAATATTTCCTAAAATACCTCATTTCCCTAGGAGAGGGCCGGGTGCTAACTTCTACAGAAAGAAGGTTTGTTTTGACTTGCTGTCAATGGGAAGATGCAAAGACAAATATAAAGGAATTATCCCGCATGACATTCAAGTTGTTGAGTCAATTTGTCATCTTGTTTCTGTTTGGGGGTTTTCATTTCAGGTCTAAATCAATTGTGCAGGCTTGAAACTGATCCTAATTCCCTATCCTGTTAATTTGAGGCCTTTGATTTGATTTGATTTGATTTGATTTGATTTAGTGGCTCAATTCACAGCCTCCGTTTGTAGATTTAATTCGGAAACTGGAACACGACGAGTTGAATGCATTAGAGCTCCGCATTCGACATTGGCCTTTCCCTGCAATTGGTATAGGTAGTCCTCGACGTACGGCAGTTCATTTAGTGACCGCTGGAAAAAAGTGACTTGTGGCCATCTTTCAGAGTTACGACCTTTGAAGCATCCCCATGATCGTGGAAAACAAAATTCAGGTGCTTGGCAACTGGTTCATAGTTATGACCGCTGCTGTTTCCCAGGATCGCGTGATCTGCTTTTGCGACCGTCCAAATCCCCCAAAGTCAACGGAGAAGCCAGTCATTTAAAAACTGTGTTACCAACTTAGCAATTTCAGGGATGCCCCTGAACAACAGTGGAAAGAAACTTCGTAAAAGGGGGCAAAGCTCACTTAATGAATGTCTCGCTGAACCACAGAAATGTGTAGCCGTATGTTGAGGACCCCAAGTGTGGTCGTATGTTGAGGACTACCTGTATTTAATCCCGAGAAAATCTACAATGGCTTCGTATGTGCCGCAAATCACCACAATCCTTATCTCTGCTCCGTCAGAATTAAATATCCTCATAGTTGTTGTTGTTTAATCATTTAGTTGGGTTGACTAAATGATTAAACTCTTGACAATTTTATAGGCAAGTTCTCTCTGTGCTACCCTGTCCAGAACATCATTGTTTAATTGTTGGAAGTTCACTGTTGCGTAAGATTTGATGTTATCAAGCCAGGATGTTCTTTCTTTGCCCCTTCTTCTCCTCCCACTAGCCATTCTTAGCATCCTTCTTTCATTATAGAATAGAATAGAATAGAATAGAATAGAATAGAATAGAATAGAATAGAATAGAATAGAATAGAATAGAAAACAGAGTTGGAAGGGACCTTGGAGGTCTTCTAGTCCAAGCCCCTGCTTAGGCAGGAAAATCTACACCACTTCAGATAAATGGTTGTCCAATCTCTTCTTAAAGACTTCCAGTGTTGGGGCATTCACAACTTCTGGAGGCAACTTCTGTTCCACTGGTTAATTGTTGTTGGAGTTGGAAAAGATGTTGGAGTCCTAGTGGACAACCATTTAAATAGGAGCCAGCCGTGTGCAGCAGCTGCCAAAAAAGCCAACACAGTTCTAGGCTGCATCAACAGAGGGATAGAATCAAGATGACGTGAAGCGTTAATACCACTTTATAATGCCTTGGTAAGGTCACACTTGGAATCCGGCATTCAGTTTTGGTCGCCACGATGTAGAAAAGATGTGGAGACTCTAGAAAGAGTGCAGAGAAGAGCAACAAAGAGGATTAGGGGACTGGAGGCTAAAACGTATGAAGAATGGTTGCAGGAACTGGGTAGGTCTAGTTTAATGAAAAGAAGGACTAAGTGAGACATGATAGCAGTCTTCCAATACTGGAGGGGCTGCAACAGAGAGGAAAGAGTCAAACTATTCTCCAAGGCACCTGAGGGCAGCACAAGAAGCAATGGGTGGAAACTAATGAAGGAGAGAAGCAACCTAGAACTAAGGAGAAATTTCCCGACAGTGAGAACAATTAATCAGTGGAACGATTTGCCTCCAGAAGTTATGAATGCCCCAACACTGGCAGTTTTTAAGAAGATGTTGGATAACAGTTTTTAAGAAGATGTTGGATAACAGTTTTTAAGAAGATGTTGTCTGAACTGGTGTAGGGTTTCCTGCCTAGGCAGGGGGTTGGACTAGAAGACCTCCAAGGTCCCTTCCAACTATGTTATTCTATTCTATTCTATTCTATTCTACTTTACTCTACTATAAGGTCACTTTACTCTGGCTCTGAATGAGACTAAATCCCAAACACAAGACTGCTTGCCCTCTTCATGGACGAATCCAATATGCTTTCTCACATAAAGCCCTCCCTCCCTCCGAAATCAACACGCCGGGGATGAAGTTGTCAGGCAGAAGCTGCCGAGTTGACCTGCTTGATTTACTACCCCGGGAAACGGGAATCAATGAAGGTGGAGCAGCCTTGCCAAGCGGATCCTTTGGGACCCGGTGTATCTTTGTAATAAATGGCTTGATGGCCTCCTAACTGCTGTTGCTGCTTTTGGAAACCCGCCTGTGGTTTGCAGCAAGGAAGGGGACGAGGGAAGCGAGGGCAGAGGAAAACCAACAGACATCTGGCCCAGGTCTTGGAACATCCATTAGGTGATTGCATCCTGTCTCCCGGGAGAAGGGATCTGAGCAAGAGCCAAAGGGAACGGGAGGGGCTTGGAAGCGGTGGGAAGCAAGGAAGGTTTTCCGTGTCCTCCTTTGATTGAAGGTGCAAGAAACCAACACCGAATATGGTATTCTGCTGATGTTAGCATGCAGTCCCCACAGATTTAGGCAAGGCATGTACTGTCAGGCCCCAGAATCTTACCAGACTAAATCAATTATGTGCATAACTGGTGATATTTTGCCTGCCTGCCTGCCTGCCTGCCTGCCTGCCTGCCTGCCTGCCTGCCTGCCTGCCTGCCTGCCTGCCTGCCTGCCTGCCTGCCTGCCTGCCTGCCTGCCTGCCTGCCTGCCTGCCTGCCTGCCTATCTATCTATCTATCTATCTATCTATCTATCTATCTATCTATCTATCTATCTATCTATCTATCTATCCATCCATCTATCCAAGGGAGGACTGGTGCTCCTAATAAATGACTGGTTTGTATTGAAACTTGGCTCGAGACTCATGAATCAATTAGGAAACCTGACAGAGCCAGATCTAAGCCTTGTTTGAATTATAGCTGACCTTCCTTCCCTCCCCTCAGTCTGTGTCGTAAATCACATTCACCCAATGTGTTGCACCCCTCCCAAGCCTGCTACAGTAATCTGAGATCTGACTTCAGCCAACAGTATGCATGGAATGCGCTCCTCCCCTTCTCTCACTATGACAACGTTAGGAGTTGACAAAATCAGTCTAGGGCTTACTTTCGGGGGAAGGTTGTATTTTTTGGAGAAACATGGTGGAAGTTTATCAGCTGTGGGTCTGTTTCACAAGGGGGAGAATTATTGCTGTAATATACTGTATCAGTATTCATTTTTATCAGTATTATCAGTATTCAACCGGAGGATGATATATTTGTGTCGTCGTCTTTTCTCCTTTGGTAATGTATATTTTTTTTAATGTTTTGTTTAGCTTTGTTTTTTTGTTTCTTTTTTCTTTCTTTTTTCCGTTGGAGTTTGTATTTTAGTATTCTGAATAGAGTAAAATAAAACATATGGGTGCGGGGTGGAGGGAAGGAAGTTCCACTCCTTTTGTGCACGCTTAAGTCAGTCTGTTCCATTTGGCTCCCTTTCCCTAAAGGAAAAAGATGTAATTATCTAATGGATGTTTCAAGACCTTGGCCGGATGAAGCTGTTTATCAGGTGCAAGCAATCAGAGCCACTTAAAGTCGGCAACTTTATTGCCTTCTACCTGCGTTACAGGAATCTCCCTGAACTGCTTACTGTCAGCCTCTGCATTGCTATCGCTTCGGCTGCCATGAAACGGGGAGGGAGGGCATGGTATTTGGGAGGGGTTACTCATTGTGCTGGAGGAAGGTTCTGGATTTCACCGACTGATCGGACTACACATGCGTGGGTGTTTCCCGCCAGGACTAACGGCACCGACATTCCATCTTCGTGATGCCTTTTGAAGTTATCTCACACCTGACACTTGCAAGAATTATGATTGGACTGGGACTGTGATGCCAAGGAGTGGGGAATGGGCTATTCTATATATCAATCGCTTTTGCGCCTTAATATCCAGACTTCGCTATGCTATGCCTTTAATCATTCTTAATTAGTAAAAGTACACTTGATTTCCACGCATGGAGTCTCGTGGTCTTTCTTTCCTAATTAATTAATGGAGAGGAGCTGACACTTACCTTCCCCTGGGAAGGACAGAACAACAGAGTTGGAAGGGATCTTAGAGATCTTCTAGTCCAACTCCTCGTTTAGGCAGGAGACTTTATACCAGTGGTTCTCAACCTGTGGGTGGGGACCCCTTGGGGGGGGTCGAAGGACCCTTTCATAGGGGTCGCCTAAGACCATCGGAAAACACATACTTTCGATGGTCTTAGGGACAGAGACACCAATGTTATGGTTGGGGGTCATCACAACATGAGGAACTGTATTAAAGGGTCGCAGCATTGGGAATGTTGAGAACCACTGCCTTATACCAGGGGTGGGTTTCTCACTCCGTTCCAACTGGTTTGGTTGGAACGGGGCCAGCGGCGTCCTCGTACACGCGTGCGGCGCACGCATGTGTACTAGCGTCTGTGCGATGCTCCAGCTGCTCCTGGAGGGTCGCGCAGGCGCTGTATGCGTCCTGCGCATGCGTGGAAGCACAGAACTCGTAAAAACTGGATAAGGAGCGCGGGCGGGCATGTGGGCCCTTCGCCATTCCCAGAAGTTACTTACTTCTGGGTTCGCCGACCAACCGGTTCGCAGGGACTGCCGCGAACCGGTTGAAACCCACCCCTGCCTTATACCCTTGATCTCAGTGGTGCATTGCTGCCGGTATGGACCGCTATGGTAGTGGTCTGGAGCAGCTGAGAGTGTACCGGTACGGTGGCTCATTTGGCCCACCCGCCCGCCTACAGCTCTATAGTTGTATCTATGCCAAAAGGCAGACTGCGTAGGCGTGCACCCTGCGTGCTGAGCCTGCGTGCACCCCGACAAGCAGCTGGGTGTCACAGGGTGCAGTAGATTGCGCATCCATGCGCAACACACATCGGGGACGTCCACAGACTGACCGCGATCAGCGTATACCGGTAGTGATGGTAAGAGCAACCCACCACGGCCCTTGAGGGTGAACCTACGGCACATGTGCCACAGGTGGCATGCAGGGCCCTCTCTGTGGGCACACGAGCTGTCGCCTCAGCTCAGCTTCACTGCGCATGTGTGTGCGTCCCCTGCCGTCCGGCCAACTGATTTTGGGGTCTCATACGCGGGTGGAAGGGTGCATGCGGGACACACACATCCATGTGCGTGGGGGGGTGTCACATGCGCATGTGCAGGGGATGGGGGAGTGCGGGGTTTTTGTTCAGTGCAGGCCCCCTGCGGCCCAATTTTTGCTCCCAGGAGGCTGCAGGGAGGCCTACTAGGCCCAAAATGGGAGGAGGGGCAAAGAGTCTCATGGGGGGGGGAGGGAGGATGTCGCACGCACATGCGTGAGGGGTGGGGGAGTGTAGAGGGTCACGTGTGCATATGTTGGGGTTCGGGGGGCACGGAGGGAATGTGAACATGTGCAGGGGGGGCACGCAGAGGTCACATGCGCATCGCATTATGGGCGCAACGATGCGCATGCACACTTTTGGCTTGCAACGACCAAAAGGTTAGCCATCACAGCCTTATACCGTGGTAGCCAAGTGGTTAGAATGCAGCACTGCAGGCTATTTCTGCTGGCTGCCAGCAGTTTGGCAGTTCGATTCTCACCGGCTCCAGGTTGACTCATCCTTCCATCCTTCCAAAGCAAGTAAAATGGGGGCCCAGATTGTTGAGGGCAAAATACTGACTTTGTAAACTGCTTAGAGGCGGCTGTGAAGCACTGTGAAGTGGTATGTAAGTCTCCATTCCAGACAAACGGCCATCACAATCCCTTCCTAAAAGCCTCCAGTGTTGGAGCATTCACAACTTCTGGAAGCAAGTTGTTCCACTGATTAATTGCTCAAACTCCTCAGTTCTAAGTTGCTTCTCTCCTTGATTAGTTTCCACCCATTGCTTCTTGTCCTGCCTGCAGATGCCTTGGAGAATAGCTTCGCTCCCTCTTGTTTTATAGCAGCCCCTCAGATATTGCAACACTGCTATCTTATCATCCCCTGTGCTTCTTTTCATTAAACTAAACCAACTTTCTTTAGATGTTTGGGGGTTAAAAACAAAAAGATTATTTTTTTAGCCTAATAAGTCGAGCTAGAAGTAGCAACTGAATAATTTACTTCTTTTTCCAGTACGGAAAGTTCCTCTCTACAGTTATTGAATATGATATTTTATGGATCAACTCCCTGTTTTATTGTATTTTTTTTTCCATTTCAAATGTGTAGGCAGGAGAAGCCTACGCCGCACTGATTTTTATTTTTATTTTTTGTTGTTGCTTGGCTTCAAACCTCAAAGGTCTGATTAATTCAGGCCTAGCTGGAAAATATTGATGTTTTGTGATGCATTTTGTCTGGGGAATTCTGGGAATTGAAATCCCTCCATCGAAAAATGGCTGAAGTTGAGAAACATTGCCAGGGATTTAGTCATTATTTGTAAAGGAGGCTCCTCGGTTTACAGCTGCCACTGAGCCCCAAATTTCTGTTGTGAAGCGAGGCAGTTGTTAAGTGCATTTTGCCCCATTTTACGACCTTTCTTGCCCCAGTGGTTAAGTGAATCGCTGCAGTGGCTAAGTTAGAGCCAAGGTGGCGCAGTGGTTAAATGCAGCACTGCAAGCTACTTCAGCTGACTGCAGTTCAGCAGTTCGGCTGTTCAAATCCCAACAGGCTCAGGGTTGACTCAGCCTTCCATCCTTCCGAGGTGGGTGAAATGAGGACCCAGACTGTGGGGGCGATATGCTGACTCTGTAAACCGCTTAGAGAGGGCTGAAAGCCCTATGAAGCGGTATATAAGTCTAACTATTGCTATTGCTTGCTAGTAACAGGTTTGTTAAATGAATCCGGTTTCCTCCTTGACTTTGCTTGTTGGAAAGTCGCAAAAGGAAATCACATGACTCTGGACATGGCAACTGTCATAAAAATGAGTCAACTTCATCTCTGTTTGGTTTGGTGGCAGCAATGCCTCGGATAGAAAGTCCCTACAGAGAGTGGTGAGGATAGGGGAGAAAATTATAGGAAGCTCGCTTCCTGTTATTCAGGATGCTGCTTATAAGCACTATGTGCTTAGAGCTCGAAGCATTGTTAGAGACCCCACTTTACGGTCTGTTTCTGCTGCTCCCTGCTGGGAGGAGGTTTCGAAGTATCTCTAGCAGGACTATCAGATTCTGTAACCGCTTTATTCCCTACTCCATCTGTCTGGCAAAGATTCATTTTTCTTGCCATAAACATGTATACATTTGAACTAGACTGTGTTGTTTATCTGTGTCATAGAATATATGTTGGTCTATACCAGTGGTGAGATTCAGCCAGTTCGCACCTATTCGGGAGAACTGGTTGGTAACTTTCTAAGCAGTTCGGAGAACCGGTTGTTGGAAGAAATCTTTTGTTTTTTCCCACTTTACAGGGCTAATCCTGTAAGGAAGGCAGGAAGGAAACATTCTGGTGTTGTTTCTAATCTAATCTTTATTGACCTGCTTACAGAAACTGCCTCTCCAGTTAACCCTTATTACCATTGTAATAACTAAGGCGAAGTGCCCATCGACCTGAGTGACATTGACTTGGCCATGCCCACATGATCACATGACCATCGAACCCCGCCTACCCAGCGGGCCATTAGGGCAGAGAACTGGTTGGTAAATTATTTGAATCCCACCACTGGTATATACACAATTTTGTATTTATTTATTTATTCTTTCATGGTTATGTAGTGTATGTTAGAAGTGGAGATCCTTTGAGACAGTGGTGAGATTCAAATTTTTTTACTACCAGTTCTGTGGGCGTGGCTTGGTGGGTGTGGCTTGGTGGGCATGGCAGGGATGGATACTGTAAAATCTCCATTCCCTCCCGATCAGCTGGGATTCGGGAGGCAGAGAATAGATGGGTGAATAGACGGCCAGTCGGAGGTGGTGTTTACTAGTTTCTGCTACCGGTTCTGCAGAACTGGTCAGAACCTGCTGAATAGCACCTCTGCTTTGAGAGCTGTATGCAACGAAATTTCATTTTAATGTATGCCGATTAATGTACATGCAAAGTGACAATAAAATTATTCTAAGTTCTAGTTGCCAAGCATCCGAAATTTTGATTGTGTAACCATGGAGATGCTGCAATGGTCACAAGTGTGGGGGGGAAAACACGACACGTCACTTTTTAAAAGTTCTGTTGCCACTTTGAAGGGCCACTAAATGAACTGTCGTAAGTCGAGGAAGGTGGACATTGAATCCAAAATCATCAATTTCTTTTTGCGGGATTCTGTTTGTAATTTCGAACAGTCCTGAAGTGACCGGTCGTTCAATGAGGACTAACCTGTACGGTGTCCTACCTTTTGCTCACCAAACAGGTAAGGGAATTGCATGTGAACCAGGGGTGGGTTTCAACCGGTTCGCGGCGGTCCCCGTGAACTGGTTGGTCGGCGAACCCGGAAGTAAGTAACTTCTGGGAATGGCGAAGGGCCCGCCCGCCCGCGCTCCTTACCAGTCTTTGAAGGCTTCTGCGCTTCCACGCAGGTGCATGGCACATACAGCGCCTGCGTGATTCTCCGCGAGCAGCTTGATGACACATACAGCGCCTGCGCGAGTCTCCGCGAGCAGCTGGATGGCACATACAGCGCCTGCGCGAGTCTCCGCGAGCAGCTGGATGGCACATACAGCGCCTGCGTGATTCTCCGCGAGCAGCTTGATGACACATACAGCGCCTGCACGAGTCTCCGCGAGCAGCTGGATGGCACATACACCGCCTGCGCGAGTCTCCGCGAGCAGCTGGATGGCACATACACCGCCTGCGCGAGTCTCCGCGAGCAGCTTGATGACACATACAGCGCCTGCGCGAGTCTCCGCGAGCAGCTGGATGGCACATACAGCGCCTGCGTGATTCTCCGCGAGCAGCTTGATGACACATACAGCGCCTGCGCGAGTCTCCGCGAGCAGCTGGATGGCACATACAGCGCCTGCGCGGTTCTCCGCGAGCAGCTGGATGGCACATACAACGCCTGCACGAGTCTCCGCGAGCAGCTGGAGCATCGCGCAGGCGCTAAGACGCATGCATGAACTGCGCGCGTGCACGAGGACGCCGCCGGCCCCGTTCCAACCGAACTGGTTGGAGCGGGATTAGCAACCCACCCCTGATGTGAACTAATATGCATCTGTAATTCGCACAATTTTCACTCGTTTCCAGCTAGTCCCTGTGATTCAGCCAACTCAATCACGATAAATTTATCTCTCCGCACGCTACCTGCAGACGGTGGGTGTGATGAGTTTATTACAGAATGTGGATCACAGCCGTTTATCTCAGCAAAAGCACTCTCAAAGTAGACAGAATCGGGTGTTTTGATCCTTTTCTTGCCTTCCTTAGCATGCAGTTGTTGTGGCTGGCCAGCCGCCAGCTGAGCTGGCAGCAGACTCAGACGATGAGGAGGTTGGGGAGGAACTTGGGCCAGTTCTGGACTCTGGGGAAGGCTCTCGTGGATCCTCTGTGTCGGAGGCAGAGATAAAGCCAGGAACGTCTGACATTTCCCAGCCACCGAAGAGGCAGCTGCCTTTGAAGACTGAGATGAGTGAGGAGGAAGAACAGCTGCGGCCTGTTCCAGATGCACTTATGCACAGAGCAATTAGGAGAGGAGAACAACGGAAGGCAAGGAGTCGACTCGGGAAGCAAATCAAATGTGGATACTGAATGACCCCTTCCTGGCTAGGGAATAAATAGAAGGAAAGGAGAGTGGTGGTTGTAGGAGACAACAGTTCGTATTTCTGAAGATTTTGCTCATTGTGCAAACTTAATTTGCAGCTTGCCAGCTGGGAGCTCATAGCCTTTCAATGCAAGGAACTGAGAAGGTTTGTTGCTGTCATTAACTCTTTGAAGGACTATTCCCTGGACTTTTCGGTAGGTGAATGCAATTAATTCACAAGAGCTAAATAAAGTGGGCTTTTTCTTTGCGAGGAATCTCTTTCTTGCTTCTGCGAAGGCTGGGTCAGGACACCAGTCCTCAACTTACAGCCACAGTTAGGATCACAGCTTTTTCCCCCAGAATGGTAGCAGGATTTGAGTTTGGCTAATCTAGAGACAAGAAGGACTAGGGGGGACTTGATAGCCATCTTCCAGTATTTGAGAGGCTGCCACCAAGAGGAGGGGGCCAATTTATTCTCCAAAGCATCAAAGGGCAGGACAAGAAACAATGGATGGAAACTAATCAAGGAGAGAAGTAACCTGGAATTAAGGAGAAATTTCCTAACAGTGAGGACAATTAACCAGTGGAACAGAAGTTGCCTTCAGAAGTGGTGGGTGCTTCATCACTGGAGGTTTTTAAGAAAAGACTGAACGGTCACTTGTCTGAAATGATATAGGGTCATCTGCTTGAACAGAGGATTGGACTAGAAGACCTCCAAGGTCCCTTCCAGCTGAGATTCTGATTAGCAATAGCAATAGCAGTTAGACTTATCTACCGCTTCATAGGCCTTTCAGCCCTCTCTAAGCGGTTTACAGAGTCAGCATATTGCCCCCAACAACAATCCGGGTCCTCATTTTACCCACCTCAGAAGGATGGAAGGCTGAGTCAACCTTGAGCTGGTGAGATTTGAACCGCCGAACTGCAGATAGCAGTCAGCCGAAGTGGCCTGCAGTACTGCACTCTAACCACTGCGCCACCTCGGCTCTGTCAAAATTGAACAGCCCTCCCTCAACAGAGGGGGAAGGATACGACATCGTCTATCTCCAGTCTACAACACAGTCGTTTCAGCAGTTCCAAGAAGGCTCCATACCCATTTGCACCACTCAGGTGATGCTAAGGACAGAGATAAACCTCCAAGTGGCCTCAACGACTCTCTAAAAATGATGCAAATGACCAGCTGTCTGCAAGGAGTAGAAATCCTTCTATTCCCCACCATCCAGAGCTGAAGAAGCTTCTTGGATGAGAAGCAAAAGTCTCCCCCCCCCAAAAAAAAACCCAGAAAGTCCAGTTGAAAGTCCTCTTTAAAATAAAGCACCACCTTTGGGCCAATTAATGCCTGTTTCGCTCAGCGATGTCAATTTTGCACTCCATTGTGGTCATAAGTCGAGGACCACCTGTATCTCTGTTGGTTTCCAAAACAAGGCGCTTGTTTTGCACACCTGGATTGACGACAGAAGGAACGAGAGGCTACGTTGACCAGAGTCATTTCTTTAAACCAAATACCAATAAGTCAATGTCTTGTTTTTTCGAAAAAGATTGACGCTTCCCCCCTAATTTTACAGTCCATGCTTCGGGCTGATGAGTCATTGTCATTAGTCACAATTTTTTGGGTCTAGGGTTGAAACCTCCAGTGTTTTCATCTCCGGCTGTGAATATGAAGACGTGTGTTTGTATCTTTGAAAGGCTGTCACTTAAGTCCGCTCTCCATTTGTCTTCCCCTCCATTTAACCACGTTACGGATTAGCCAATTATGGTTTAATTTTTCTCGTGACATCACCCAGCATCGTGATAGTGTCTTCCTTACTGATCTTTGACAGGTTTGGACTAAATTATTTGTTTGCTGGTAGATTTGTTTATGTACTGAATGTCCCTCTGTCTTCCCTGAGTCTTTACGCCACCCGGGTTTGGGGCTCAGGACCCCGGACAGCACCCCGAAATTCGGGGTAGCTGATGAAAGTATTTTAATGGAGATTCGGGTTAATGTCAGGGTTCCAAATGGCACCCAAAAGTAAATCAGAGTCCAAGGCAAAGTATTGCTCAAAGTTCCAATTTATTAAGAGAGACATATTGGCACATCTGGGGAAACCCGAAGCTGAAAGCTTCCTGGATTTCCCCACCCAGTTGAAAGTTCAAGATCTTGCCCCCACACCCACAAATCCATCACATGGCCCAATCTTCCACTGCCATGCTGGCATTGCCACCCATCCAGTTCCAGTCAGGTGCAGAGGTGCAGAGACAAAGGATGACCTTGGCTTTCTAGAAAGGATTTTGTTATGGCTACATAGCATCTAATTCCTTACGATCCCCCCTCCCATTTTCCCACAATAGAAAATACATCATAGAATAATAGAAAGTGTGGCAGGCCAAAGATCCAAAAGAAAAGATGGCTGCAGGCATGACTCTTATTGATATAGCCACTGCTCTCACATAAGGATAATTCTGGAATAAAACAGCACCATACCCAGGAAAGAGAGAGAGAGAGAGAGAGAGAGAGAGAGGGAGGGAGGGAGGGAGGGAGGGAGAGAGAGAGAGAGAGAGAGAGAGAGAGAGAGAGAGAGAGAGAGAGAGAGAGAGAGAGAGAGAGAGAGAATCTAAATTGGAGAAAAGCAAAATGATATTTTGTGCATGGATATTTCAGAATAGAAGGCCTGATATTTAAACTAGAAAAAGCAGGGCTGTGCTAAATAATGTCTCCTCACACATTGTGCTATACAAAGGAGAAGCAACCTTATTGGTTGGGAAATAATTTAATGCATTCATTTTATCTCATAGTGTTGTTTCTTTACTCCATGTTTTCTTAGCCTATTAAAAAGATAAAGGTTCCCCTCGCACATATGTGCTGCTAGTCATTCCCGACTCTAGGGGGCGGTGCTCAACTCCGTTTCAAAGCCGAAGAGCCAGCGCTGTCCGAAGACGTCTCCGTGGTCATGTGACCAGCATGACTAAATGCCAAAGGCACACGGAACGCTGTTCCCTTCCCACCAAAGGTGGTTCCTATTTTTCTACTTGCATCTTTACGTGCTTTCAAACTGTTAGGTTGGGAGAAGCTGGGACAAGTAACAGGAGCTCACTCCGTTACGCGATGCTAGGGATTCAGACCACTGAACTGCCGACCTTTCTGATTGACGAGCTCAGCATCTTAGCCACTAAGCCACCATATCCCCTCTTAGCCTATTAGTAGGATATTTTTTAAAAAAATAGCAATAACTTTTAGACTTAACCGCCCTTTGGTGATTTACAGGAGGGGCCCCCAACCTGTGGGGCACAGCCCACTACCAGGATGTGGCCTGTTTGCAACCGGGCAGTGTAAGTGGCTGGAATGTGCACCAGAGGTGGGTTCCTGCCAGTTCTAAGCTCTTCTATAGAAGAGGTTCCACAAATCTACAGTGCTGTTTAGAACCGGTTCCAGTTCCCTCCCCCCACCCGTCCGGACATCATCAAGATGAAGAGCGAGAGGAGGAATTCTGGGAGTTGAAGTCCACAAGTCTTAAAGCTGTCAACTTTGAACACCCCTCGGTTTTTTTCCTAAAGGGTTAGGGGTGCAAGGGTCTTGTAACTTGACAGCTTTAAGACTTGCGTGCTTCAAATGCCAGAGTTCCTGAGCCAACATTTTGGTTGCTAAGCAAGAGCGTTGTTAAGTGAGTTTCACCACATTTTACAAGCTGGCCATGCCCACCCAGTCACATGGCTGGCAAGCCACTCCCACAAAGCAGGCCACACCTACAGAAGAGGTTCTAAAAAAATTTGAAACCCACCACTGATGTGTGCTCACGCACACTGCCCCACTTGCGCGGGCATCACAGGGGCTCATGGCCCCACTCGTACAAGCATTGTGGGTGCTCACATGAGCAATAGATGTTTCCCTGTCCTCCCAATTATTTTACAAGCGGTTCAGGCATGCGTGCGACGCTTCTGTGTCACACGGGCAGAAGCACATCTGGGAGAGTGCCCCTCCGGAGGTCTGGGAGGGTGGGCGGAACCTCCCACCACCGCTACTGCCAATTTGCCCAATCTGGGCTGAACTGGGAGCAACCCACCTCTGGATCCTAGCCAGGTATGTCTCCCTAAAGGTTATAATGATATTTATTTTCCTCTCAGGTTTGCCTAAGTGCAAATAAAATCAATTTACAGCGATAGCAACTAAGATTCAAATGGGTCATTCAAAATGAAGGAGATTTCATTGACTCTACCGTGTGTGAATCTTCAAATCAATTAGACTCACTCATCTGAATAATGTGCCTTTGAATTACCTTGAAATGTGTTATGGAATGTGAAGATTCAGTAGACTATCTAATTCTAAACCAAAATGTCATTTATTGTTGTTTTCCCTCCACATATGGACACAGCTGTGCTGCTACTAAGAATGACCTGTATACTAGCTGGTGTGTGTGTGTGTGTGTGTGTGTGTGTGTGTGTGTGTGTGTGTGTATCTGTCTATATGTATGTGTTGTGACTCGGCTAGAGCCTTTGGAGCTGTTATCAGACTCTGACAGCGAGGGGCCTTATGAGTCCTGCTTGGAAGAGGAGGAGGGCTCTGGACAGGGGTCTGACTCAGAGCAGGGCTCAGAGAGACTAGTTGGTCCCCAGGTAATGGCTGAGCCTTGGGCCAGTGGGGAGGACATAAGAGAGACTGAGCCTTGGAGCAGTGGGGAATTGAATTGAATTTATTGCACTTATATGCCGCCCTTTTCCCCGAAGGGGACTCAGGGCGGCTCACAATCCAAGTCAGGGAAGGGGATACAGATAAGGGATAAAAAAGACGAACAAAACAATACACAATTTAAAAGCACACCACAATCATACCATTCGAGGGGGGGGTGCAAAAGCTCTTTAGCCCCAGGCCTGTCGGAACAGCCAGGTTTTAAGGGCTTTGCGGAAGGCCTGGAGGGTGGTGAGGGTTCGAATTTCCATGGGGAGCTCGTTCCAGAGTGTCGGAGCAGCCACAGAGGCTTTCCTCCACGTAGTCGCCAGCCAGCATTGGCCAGCGGATGGAATTCGGAGGAGGCCTAATCTGTGGGATCTAATCGGTCTATTGGAGGTAATTGGCAGCAGGCGGTCTCTCAAGTACCCAGGTCCAATACCATGAAGGGCTTTATAAGTGACGACTAGCGCCTTGAAGCGTATCCGGAGACCAATAGATGAGCTGACCGACGTAAGGAACAACGGAGGACTCCGAGGAGGTGATTCCAACCAGATGTGACTGGTTAGAGGCTTTCCTTAGGGATAAAAGGACTGGTGTTGCCACGCCCTGGTCGCAGAAGTCAACGTTCCTTGATCCTGGAGTGTGGTTTCTTTGCTGTGCACTTCGAAAAGTGCTTTGACTTTGGGAAGAAGGGCTTTGCTTCTGTTTGGATTCTTCTTGTATTTACCGTAAGAAAGATTTATGTTTGAGTCCGTTATCTTCTGGCAGAGACTTTAATTAGTTTAGTTTGGCTCGCAACCATTTTGAAACTGAGAACTGATAAAGAGAATTCCCTTTCCTTTTATTTGCCTGTCGTCTGTTAACAAGTGAAGGAGGGGGGGAACAGAACATGTATGTATATTAGAGCTGTTGTAATTCTAAATGTGTGATTCGATGATGAAAATTAAAGTGTGTAAACATGGTGATAGGTAAAGATAAAGGTTCCCCTCTCACATATGTGCTAGTCGTTCCCTATTATTAGGGTTCACTGCACAGTCAGCCAGATGTTCATTTGGCATTCGGTGGCGCAGTGGTTAGAGTGCAGTACTGCAGGCTGTACTTCTGCTGACTGCTGGCTCTCTGCAATTTGGCAGTTCGAATCTCACCAGGCTCAAAGTTGACTCAGCCTTCCATCCTTCTGAGGTCGGTAAAATGAGGAAAGAGGCTAACTCTTGGGGGAAAGAGGCTAACTCTGTAAACCGCTTAGAGAGGTCTGTGAAGCAGTAAAAGGTAAAGGTTCCCCTCGCACGTATGTGCTAGTCGTTCCCGACTCTAGGGGGTGGTGCTCATCTCCGTTTCAAAGCCGAAGAGCCAGTGCTGTCCAAAGATGTCTCTGTGGCCATGTGTGACCCGACAAAAGGGAGAATGACAAAACCGTGCCCAACTAAACCGCGTCGCTGACGTCATCAACGTGGCGACAACAGCCAGCGCGGAGAAAGAAGGGCGCTTTAAATAGCGCGGAGAAAGAAAGCCGTTTTAACTTAAGGTAAGGGTTAGGTTTAGGGTTAGCTTTAGGGTTAGCTTTAGGGTTAGGTTAAGGGTTAGGGTTAGGGTTAGGGTTAGGGTTAGGGTTAGGGTTAGGGTTAGGGTTAGGGTTAGGGTTAGGGTTAGGGTTAGGGTTAGGGTTAGGGTTAGGGTTAGGGTTAGGGTTAGGGTTAGGGTTAGGGTTAGGGTTAGGGTTAGGGTTAGGGTTAGGGTTAGGGTTAGGGTTAGGTTTAAGGTTAGGTTTAGGGTTAGGTTTAGGATTAGGTTAAGGGTTAGGTTTAGGGTTAGGGTTAGGGTTAGATTTAGGGTTAGGTTTAGGGTTAGGAGTTAAGTTTAGATTTAGGGTTTACAGCGTGCTTCTGTCTCCGCGCTGTTGTCGCCCTGTTGATGACGTCAGTGACGCGGTTCAGTCGGGCACGGTTTTGTCATTCGCCCTTTTGTCGGTGAACCGTGGCCATGTGGCCAGCAGGACGTAACGTTGAAGGCGCAGGGAACGCTGTTACTTTCTCACCAAAGGTGGTCCCTGTTTTTTTCTACTTGCATTTTTTACGTCCTTTAAAACTGCTAGGTTGGCAGAAGCTGGGGCAAGTAATGGGAGCTCACTCCGTTACATGGCGCTAGGGATTCGAACCCCCCGAACTGCCGACCTTTCTGATCGACAAACTCAGCGTCTTAGCCACTGACTCACCACATCCCTCAACATGGTGATTAGAGTCCCCAGATATATAACACAGTTCTTTTTTTTTTTCTTACCGAAAAATGGAAGTGGGAGAACAGAAAGAAAATGGGGAAAAAAATGTGGTTTTTAATTTTTTCTTAATAAGAATAGAATGCCAAGAGTAAAATCCACAGGCACCAAGATTGAACATTGATTAAATGTCAGGCAGATCGAACTTATCGCACACGGTTGTTCTGGCAGAGATTACGAAAATGTCAGAGGCGTTTTGACTTCCAAAACGCGAATGACAAAAATTGCATAGCTCTGCTTGTTGCACAGTAACCTCCCCATGTACAGGTTAGCCTTTGTCCCCTCCTCTTCTAAATTCCTGGGATCTGAGATCCTGAGGGAAACGGAAAATTACAATCCGGCTGAGTCACTTGGTTTGTGATTCACAACATTTTCTGAACAGCGATAGCCCTTAGACTTGTATATCGCTTCACAGTGCTTCACAGCCCTCTCTAAGCGGTTTACCGAGTCAGCCTCTTGCCCCCCAACAATCTGAGTCCCCATTTTACCCACCTCGGAAGGACGGAAGGCTGAGTCAACCTTGAGCCAATCAGGATTGAACTACTGGCTGTGGGCAGAATTAGCCTGCAATACTGCATTTAACCATTACTCCATCATGGCAGATGGGTGGGTGGGTGGGTGGGTGGACAGACAGACGGATGGATGGATGGATGGGTGGGTGGGTGGGTGAATGGATAGATAGATAGATAGATAGATAGATAGATAGATAGATAGATAGATAGATAGATAGGTAGGTAGGTAGGTAGGTAGGCAGGCAGGCAGGCAGGCAGGCAGGCAGGCAGGCAGGCAGGCAGGCAGGCAGGCAGGCAGGCAGGCAGGCAGGCAGGCAGGCAGGCAGGCAGGCAGGCAGATTCAGTAGGTGAGATGATAGATATATGATAGATAATAGATAATGATGGATGGATGGATGGATGGGTGGGTGGGTAGGTAGGTAGGTAGGTAGGTAGGTAGGTAGGTAGGTAGGTAGGTAGATAGATAGATAGATAGATAGATAGATAGATAGATAGATAGATAGATAGATAGATAGATAGATAGATAGATAGATAGATAGATAGGCAGGCAGGCAGGCAGGCAGGCAGGCAGGCAGGCAGGCAGGCAGGCAGGCAGGCAGGCAGGCAGGCAGGCAGGCAGGCAGGCAGGCAGGCAAGCAGGCAGCATGGCTCTTAAATTCCAGAAAGTGGGTTTAATTTAGCAAACAGGATAAAATCCGCAAGCCAATGCAGCATCTCAAAAGTATTACAAAGAACCAAATTGGTGAATTAAGACATGACATTTATTAGTTAAGAAAGGTGTCAAAACAAAGAGTTTGGTCCCTTCCATCAAACTAGAATCATCCATGATAGCAGTCTTCCAATATGTCAGGGACTGCCACAGTGGTGGGTTTCAAAAAATTTTAAGAACCTCTTCTGTAGGTGTGGCCTGCTTTGTGGGAGTGGCTTGGCAGCCATGTGACTGGGTGGGCATGGCCAACTTGTAAAATGTGGTGAAACTCACTTAACAACGCTCTTGCTTAGCAACCAAAATGTTGGCTCAGATACTCTGGCATTTGAAGCACGCAAGTCTTAAAGCTGTCAATTTGCAAGACCCTTGCACCACTAACCCTTTAGGAAAAAAACCCCAACTTGACAGCTTTAAGACTTGTGGACTTCAATTCCCAGAATTCCTCCTCTCGCTCTTCATCTTGATGATGTGCGGATGAGCGGGGGGGGGGTGGGGGAAGGAACTGGAACCGATTCTAAATGGCATGGTAGATTTGTGGAACCTCTTCTATAGAAGAGCTTAGAACTGGCAGGAACCCACCCCTGGACTGCCACAGAGAAAAGGGGGTCAACCTATTCTCCAAAGCACCTGAGGGTAGAAGAAGAAGCAATGGGTGGAAACTAATCAAGGACAGAAGCAACCTAGAACTAAGGAGAAAATACCTGACAGAACAATTAATCAGTGATAGAAATTGCCTTCAGGAGTTTTGACTTCTCCAACACTGAATGTTTTTAAAAGGAAAAAGGCAAGAGCTGAGGTCAGGCTGAGCTAGTTGCTGCCAGAGTCACCGTGGATGACTCTGTTTAAAAAAGCCTCTAAAAAAACACCCTCTACAGGAGGAGGCAGGAGAATGACGTGCCTCACCTACGTCAGGAATTTGTAGGCTTTTAACCCTTGCTTAACTCTGCTCGAGTGATCATAAAACGCCTAAAGTCAGACTAGATGAGGCACGTCGTTCTCCTGCCTCCTCCTGTAGAGGGCGCTTTTTAGAGGCTTTTTTAAACAGTTAAGCAGAGTCATCCACGGTGACTCTGGCAGCAACTAGCTCAGCCTGGCCTCAGCTCTTGCCTTTTTCCTTTTACATTTTCTTTTCTTTTCATGATGACAGTGGTGAGGCTCTGCCTCCCCTGCGTCCCCTGACTGCACGTCCCTGGTGGGACTATGGTTTTCTTCTTGGTCGTTCCTTGATTAGAGCAAGCCACTTGTATGTAAACAGAGAGCAAATCAGGGGTGAAATGCTACCGGTTTGGGTCGGTTCACCTGAACCAGTAGTAAAAAGAGGCTAAAAAAAAAGTTTTTAAAAAGTTCCGAGATCAGCTGTGCGACAATCAGCTGTGCCTGATTGTCTGTGAGATTCCTGCTTGTTGCGGGGATGAAGTCCAGCTGCTTTTACATTGTGTGTGAGTCAGTTGTGCAGCCACGCCCACCCAGTCACATGACCACAAAAGCCACACCCACAGAACCGGTAGGGAAAATGTTTGCATTTCATCACTGGAGCAAATTCTACTCCCTTCTGTTATCTAGTTGGGTAAGGAAATGTCTGCAAGAAAACAAGAGCACCAAGGACCCAACAGCCCTCCTCCCCCTCCCTGCAGACCCCACACCCTTCTAGTTCTGATGCTGTATCTTAGTTGGGTCACGAAACGTCTGCAAGAAAAGAACCAAGCTCAGAAAGACCAATGACCCTACACTTCAACCCTGAGCTAAACTTTTCTCTTCTATTGGTACACAATCTACGGAAGTAAGCAATTGGAGTAGGGTTATAACCTTTGTTATTTTGAGGGGCTGGGGGGCAAGGGATGAAGGCTTTTGGGAATTGTGCCAGTGACGTTCCTTGGCTGGGGCCCAGGTAAGGCATGGTGCAAATCCACAAAAGAGATAAATTAGTGTCCTGTATTGTCAACAGTGCCTGGGGAAGAGGGTTAAAAAGTCGATCGGAGGAGCCAGCTCTGTGCAATCAAAGCCTGGCCATGTTTTTAATACACACCGCAGGATTTTAATTGCAGAGGGTTGGCTAACATCATCGTTGTTTTGAATTCCTCTTCAACCAGAGACACCCTTGGTCTGCAGCCAACATTTTCTAAGGCTTTTTCTGTCTATCCAAAACCAACTGAATAGATAGTAGGGTTTGGGTGACGGGGGAGGCGGGGGGGGGGGGTCACAAGAAAAAAGCATTAAGATATGTATAATAAGCCCACCGGAGTTGGGAAACTAATACTTTTGAGAATCTTCTTCTTCTTCTTCCTTCTCCTCCTCGACCTTCTTCCTTTCTTCTTCTTCCTCGTCCTCCCTCTTCCTTTCTTCTTCCTCTTCCTCTTCCTCCTCTTGCCCTCCTCCCTCTTCCCCCTTCCTCTTCCTTTCTTCTTCTTTTTCCCCTTCCTCCTCCTCCTTCCTTTTCCTTTCTTCTTCTTCCTCTTCCTCCTCCCTCTTCCTTTCTTCTTCCTCTTCCTCCTCCTCTCTCTTCCTTTCTTCTTCTTCCTCTTCCTCCTCTTCCCCTCCTCCCTCTTTCCCCTCCCTTTTCCTTTCTTCTTTTTCCCTTTCCTCCTCCTCCCTCTTCCTTTCTTCTTCTTCCTCTTCCTCTTCCTCCTCCCTCTTCCTTTCTTCTTCTTCCTCTTCCTTCTCCTCCTCTTCCCCTCCTCCCTCTTCCCCCTCCCTCTTCCTTTCTTCTTCTTCATCATCTTCTTCTTTCCCCATAATCCCTTGTGGGGTGGAGCCTGGGCAATTGAATGGAGCTGAGTGTTTACTGGCTGGATGCCCTTCCCTGTCGCCAATGCGGAGTTTTATTCAGCAGATAGATTCTCATTGTGCCCAAGAGAGAGAAATATCCGACTCTACCCAGGATCAAACTCACAGCCTTGTGAATGGGAAGCAATGGATTAGCCCCCGAAAAGCTAATGCCAACAGTCGTAGGAGACATGGGTGCAATCCCAAAACATCTGGAGCACCACTACAACACCAGTGGCATCGACCAAATCGCCGTCAGTCAATCACGAAAGGCCAACTTGACGCTGAACAGCTGACATTCTACAAGGATAAGCTTTTAATCCCGTTGAACGTCAAAATGACAATAACAGCATTTAGACACCTAGACTGCTTCACAAGGGACATGGTGGCTCAGTGGCTAAGATGCTGAACGTGTCGATTAGAGAGGTCGGCAGTTTGGCGGTTTGAATCCCTAGCGCCACATCACGGAGTGAGCTCCCGTTACTTGTCTCAGCTTCTGCCAACCTAGTAGTTCAAAAGCACGTAAAAAATGAAAGTAGGAAAATAGAAACCACCTTTGGTGGGAAGGAAACAGTGTTCCGTACGCCTTCGGCGTTTAGTCATGCCGGCCACATGACCACAGAGACGTCTTCGGACATCACTGGCTCTTCAGCTTTGAAACGGAGATGAGCATCACCCCCTAGAGTCGGGAACGACTAACACATATGTGCAAGGGAGCAGTGGGATTCAGCCAGTTTGCACCTATTCGGGAGAACCAGTTGGTAACTTTCTAAGCAGTTCGGAGAACCGGTTTTTGGAAGAAATCTCCTTTTGTTTTTTTCCCACTTTACAGGGCTAATCCTGTAAGGAAGGCAGGAAGGAAACATTCTGGTGTTGTTTCTAGCCTCATCTTTATTGCCCTGCTTACAGAAACTGCCTCTCCGGTTAACCCTTATGACATTGTAACAGTTAAGACGAAGAGCCCATTGACATTGAGTTCGCCGTGCCCACCCAGTCACAAGACCACCAAGCCATGCCTACCCAGCTGGTCATTAGGGCAGAGGACCAGTTGTTAAATTATTTGAATCCCACCACTGGTGCAAGGGGAACCTTTATCTTTACCTTACTGTTTCCCAGTGCTTCCCAGCCATTTCTAAACAGTTTACAGAGTCAGCCTCTTGCCCCCAATAATCCATATCCTTATTTTACCCACCTTGGAAGGATGGCAGGTTGAATCAACCTCGAGCCTGGTGAGATTCGAACTGCCAAATTGCAGGCAGCCGACAAGCATAGCTTGAAGTACTGCACTCTAACCACTGGGCACCACCAAATGCCAAATGAACATCTGGCTGACTGTGCAGTGAACCCTAATAATAACAGCTGCAAGACTTGGGCATAAATTCACCCTGCTGGGTGACACACAAAATCATCGCAACTGTCTTGCTTTACATTCTATTCTGTTTTTTTCTCTGAATCTGCTGACTGACGGGTGGTGGGGGTGGTGGTTTGCAAGCAGTTGTGTGTCTGACTTCACTAAGTGTCTTAGTGTGGCTCAGTGTGTATTTAATAAGGGTCATTAAATCTCGATCAAAAGGCTGAGTCTTAACTGAAGTTTCCCCCTCTGGAGACCTTAGCACTGAGGAAAATAATAACTTTTAATAAGATCACCCCGTGCGTCGAGAGAATTAATTCTAAGCCGCATTCAGCATCCTGAGGTTTAAATGTAGAGAGATTTTGGCTGGGCAGGGCTGACGGTTGCTTGGAAACGGGAAGCAGGGAATTTGGTCCGGCGTTTTAGCGCAATCTGGTAGCTCAGCTCTTCCCTCTTTGCTTTCTCAAACTCAGGTTCCTTCTTTTACAGGTGTTTCTTCAGATCTCTTGTTTGTTTCTCCATCGCCCCAACCGTATATATGAAGCCTTGGTCTCTCTTATTTATTTATTAGGATTTGACCCCATCTTTATTATGTTATAAGTAACTCAAGGCAGTGAACATCTGTAATTCTCCTTCCTTCTCCGCTTTCTCCCCATCACAACAATCCTGTGAGGGGGGAGGAAGCAGAGAGAGAGTGACTGGCCCAAGGTCACCGAGCCAGGTGTTATGCCTCTGGTGGGACTAGAACTCCCAATTTCCTGGTGATCGGGGCAGTCACGCAACTGGTTTTCAGGCCACAGGTGGAACTAGAACTCACCGTCCCCTGGTGATTGGCCCAAGTTAGCCAACTGGCTTTCGTGCCTCAGGTGGAACTAGAACTCACTGTCTCCCGGTGATTGGTCCAAAGTCACCTAGCTGGCTTTCATGCCTAAGGTGGAACTAGAATTCACCATCTCCTGATGATTGGCCCAAGTTAGCCAACTGGCTTTCATGCCTCAGGTGGAACTAGAACTCACCATCTCCTGGTGATTGTCCCAGGTTAGCCAACTGGCTTTCTTGCCTCAGGCGAAACTAGAACTCACTGTCTCCCGGTGGTTGGTCCAAAGTCACCCAGCTGGCTTTCATGCCTCAGGTGGAACTAGAACTCACTGTCTCTTGGTGATTGGCCCAAGTTAGCCAACTGGCCTTCATGCCTCAGGCAAAACTAGAACTCACTGTCTCCCGGTGGTTGGTCCAAAGTCACCCAGCTGGCTTTCATGCCTCAGGTGGAACTAGAACTCACTGTCTCTTGGTGATTGGCCCAAGTTAGCCAACTGGCCTTCATGCCTCAGGCAAAACTAGAACTCACTATCTCCCGGTGGTTGGTCCAAAGTCACCCAGCTGGCTTTCATGCCTCAGGCGGAACTAGAATTCACCATTTCCTGGTGATTGGCCCAAGTTAGCCAACTGGCTTTCATGCCTCAGACGGAACTAGAATTCACCTTCTCCTGGTGATTGGCCCAGGTTAGCTAACTGGCTTTCGTGCCTCAGACGGAACTAGAATTCACCATTTCCTGGTGATTGGCCCAGGTTAGCCAACTGGCTTTCGTGACTCAGGTGGAACTAGAATTCACCGTCTCCTGGTGATTGGCCCAGGTTGAAGCCACCTGGAGGTTTATCTCTGTCCTCAGGGTCACCTGAGTGGTGCAAATGGGGGTGGAGCCTTCTTGGAACTGCTGAAAGGACGGTTTTGTAGACTGGATGTCGTATCCTTCCCCCTCTGTTGAGGGAGGGCTGTTCAATGTTGACATCTCTTTGACCCCCTCTTTCAAACTAGCGGTCCTCTCTCTGTCCAAAATATGTAGAATTTGCTGTCTACAAAACAGGGGCCTGTGTCTTTTAAATGCAGATGGACTGCTGTAGCTTATCCTGATGGTTTTGTTAACTATTCAGGTGACCCTGGTGATACGGATAAACCCCCAAGTGGACTCAATGACTCTCTAGGTAAAGATTCCCCTCGCACATCTGTGCTAATCGTTTCCAACTCTAGGAGGCGGTGCTCATCTCCATTCCAAAGCCGAAGAGCCAGCGCTGTCCGAAGACGTCTCCGTGGTCATGTGACCAGCAGGACTCAATGCTGAAGGCGCACGGAACACTGTTCCCTTCCCAGCTAATCAAGTGAAAATAGCAAAATATGGGACGGGGTGGCTCAGTGGCTAAGGCGCTTCCCACCAAAGGTGGTTCCTATTTTTCTACTTGCGTTTCTTACGTGCTTTCAAACTGCTAGGTTGACAGAAGCTGGGACAAGTCACGGGAGCTCACTCTGTTACGTGGCGCGAGGGATTCGAACCGCCGAACTGCCGACCTTTCTGATCGACAAGCTCAGTGTCCTAGCCACTCAGCCACCCTGTAACGACTCTCTAAAAGGATGCAAATGACCAGCTGTCTGCAAGGAGTATAAATCCTTCCATTCCCCACTATCAATTGCCTGATCTAAAAGTATTTTATTTTCTACTGCTTGCAAAAGGCCGGAGGGATCCAATCATTCTTGCCAGGTAGGACACCCTCCTCTCCTCCTCCTTCTAAATTGCAGATCGTTCTGCCATCCGGAGCCACAACAGGCTATCACATTTCAGATGCGGCAAAGGAGAACTTTGAAATGAGCCGGTTCAATGGAAGCAAGGGAAAAAAAGGAGGGGGTGGGGAGACATTGAATCCAGCAAATGCATCCAGGCAATTTCCACGCCGCTTAAAACGCTGCAGCTTAGCAAAGTCAGTCATAATATTTTCTTCCGCAAGACAAAATCCATTCTCGAAAGGAGAAGTGTGTCTTGACGTGGGTAGGAGATGCACTTGGCCCGACTTCCTGCCTGAAATTGGAGAATTGGGAAAACACAAAAAGTGATGTGGAAGCTGTTAGTTTGTTGCAGAAAAATCAAATCCAGAAAGCATATTGTATTGTACTGTATTGTATTGTATTGTATTGTATTGTATTGTATTGTATTGTATTGTATTGTATTGTATTGTATTGTATTGTATTGTATTATTTGTATGCCGCCCTTCTCCGGAAGGACTCAGGGCGGCGAACAATTCAAGGGGAAAAAAAAGGGGAACATAAAAGACAAAATACAAATAATAAAAGTAGACAACAGTCGCACAACCATACATGTCGAGAGGGGAGGGAACTCATCACCCCCAGGCCTGCCGGCAAAGCCAGGTTTTGACGGCTTTTCGGAAGGCCTGGAGAGAGGTGAGGGTCCGAATCCCTGCGGGGAGTTCGTTCCAGAGGGCCGGAGCTGCCACAGAGAAGGCCCTCCCCCGGGTAGTAGCCAGGTGGCATTGGCTGGTAGATGGCACCCGGAGGAGGCCAACCCTGTGAGATCTAATGGGTCTGTGGGAGGTAATTGGCAGCAGGCGGTCTCTCAAGTACCCAGATCCAATACCATGAAGGGCTTTATAAGTTACGACTAGCACCTTGAAGCGTATCCGGAGACTGATCGGTAACCAGTGCAGCTCGCGGAGGATAGGTGTAACGTGGGTGTACCGAGGTGCACCCACAATCGCTCGCGCGGCTGCGTTCTGGATGAGTTGAAGTCTCCGAATACTCTTCAAGGGCTGACCCATGTAGAGCGCAGATATACAGATACCTGATTCAGCTGGATTCGTTAACGTCTTTATATACATAATAATAACACATGAAGAAATGTACAATACCAACAGTGTGGTAGACGTTACAAGCAGAAGACGAGTAGGAGAGAACAGTTAGTTTCATTTCGGAGTTCAGAGCAGACAGAGTAGTTTCAGTTTCAATTCTCTGCACAGACGCAGATCTCTTTTAAGCTCCCATTGGCTGACTTAGTTGCTATGCCTATTCATTCGCTGACCTTGTTCCCATGTCTTTCCCAGTCATGAATATTCTAACAGAAAACTTATTTTAAGCGAAGCTGGAAACAGTATAAAGAATGAAATATATTTAGACAAAAAATTTTTAAACCCACCGCTGGTGCAGCTGAATATTTCTTTTTTTTTAATCATTTTTTATAAAAAGTTTTTTTTATTAAACACAAATTAAAACATTGGACACAGTGTAACCATCCTGACGAAATCTATGCCATGCATGTTAAGATATAAAGTTACACATTGTAAGCGCCCTGCTTTATAACATTTGATCTATTCCGTATTTACAAATATAGAAAAATGATATTTCCAACCATGTTGCCTTGTGTTTATCTTAAACATTATCACTGTTATAGTGTCATGCATCATCTTAGTCTCCATTCTATGAAACTTAGCCATTGCCTATTTCGAGTCTTCCCTTTATGGTTCCAACCATCGATAAAATTTGAATATTTCAGTGTACCGAAAGGGTATAACCTACGTTCAGGATGCATCCGAGCTACCAAACTCCAAAAAGTTGGCCTCCTCAGGGTGCCGTCGGCCAGACAGTGTCGGCTGGTGACCCCCAGGGGGAGAGCCTTCTCTGTGGGAGCGCCTTCCCTCTGGAATGAGCTGCCCCCGGAGCTTCGTATAATCCCCGACCTCTGGTCCTTCCGACGCACCCTAAAAAGTTGGCTTTTCCAGCAAGCCAGCCTGGCCTGAACAAAACAAAATAAATGATATATTATTGTTAATTTTAATCGAATTTTTTAAAATCTTATTGTTAATCTCAATTGGGTTTGTTTTTTGGATACTCTATCTAATTTTTTTTTAACTTTTGTAATGTATTTTTTTTTAATGTTGTACGCCACCCTGAGTCCTTGGGAGAAGGGTGGCATATAAATCCAATAAACCAAACCAAACCAAACTGCACTCCATCCAGAGGTGGGTTCCTACCAGTTCGCACCTATTCGGTAGAACCGGTTCGTCAAATCTACTGAACCGGTTAGAAGAGGTTCCACCAGTGGACCCGGAGAGCAGGCCACACCTACAGAAGAAGGTTCCAAATTTTTTTGAAACTCCTTGGATACGATTATTCTACACTATCATGCTCATATTTATAAAACCCAGTGCCTCTGTGAAAGGTAAGGATGACTACTGCGTTTGTGGTGCAATCAGAACATTGCGTGTGTTGAAGTTGTTTTAACGCAAACCAAAGATGCCTTTTAAAAAACAAGTTTACATCCTATTCTTATGCAGGCCAGTGCTGTGTGGGAGGTAATTTAAGGTGGTTCTGACAAGTGTCGTCGGCATCTTCATATCCGGTCACATGGGCGGCAAGCCACTCCCATCCAGTCACATGGGTGGCAAGCCACTCCCACAAAGGAGGCCACACCCACAGAGTAGGTTCTAACAATTTTTGAAACCCACCACTGACTCCATCTCTAAGTACTTTCTGATATATTCCAAATTCTTCGCCACCTGTTTTAGCCTCACAAGCTGCATCTTATTATCTGGATTATTACTGCACTAAATCCAACCAGCTCATTTTGCAGTTGTAAATTTGAGCCCAAGGTCAGAACAGAAATAGAAACTAAGCCTGTTGCCAGGATTTTTTTTTAAGAAACGGAGAATCTACACGTAGTCCTTAGGGATCTATGATTGTTCCAGCAATTTTGTTATTTCCAGGTCATGAGGTAGGCCTCACTTAGTGGCAGTTAGAGGCAGTCCTCGACTTATGACCATGATTGAGCCTAGGATTAGTCGTAAGCCGTGGCAGTCATTAAATGAGTCACCATGTGACTGCACCCAGTTTTACTTTTTTTTTTACTGTTGGCTGTTAAGTGAACACAATACTTGTTAAAAAAATAAATGCACTAAAAATGAATAATAAATAGCAACATACCTTTATATACTTCTTCAGGTAGTCCTTGATTTACGACCACAACTGAATGTTACAATTGATGTTGCTAAGTGAGAAATGTGCTGAATGAATTTTGCTCCATTTTAGGGCCTTTTTTCCCCGCCACTGTTGTTAAGCGAATCACCAACATTGTTAGGTTTAGTAAGGTCACAAAAAGGGATTGCGTGTCCCCCCCCTCAGGGCACTACAACCATCATAAATATGAGTCAGTTGGCCCAGCCTCTGTGTTTTATTTATAACGTGACTATAGGAAGGCTGCCACAGTCATTAAGTGTGAAAATCGAAATCAGCGAGGAGCATTGATTTTAATCAAAAAAAATCTATAAATCAAAAGAGGGCCAAACTAAAGCAGGGATCAGCAACCTGTAGTTCCGGAGCCGCATGTGGCTCTTTCATCCCTCTGCTGCGGCTCCCTGTCGCCATTCAGCTCCACAATTGATAGGGCTTTCGGTTATGACAGGTAGAGGAAAAAGGACGCCGCGCTAGGAGGAGACTTTATGGTGAGGGAACAGGACTTCTGATTGGCTCCACAATTGATAGGGCTTTCGGTTACGACAGGTAGAGGAAAAAGGACGCCGCGCTAGGAGGAGACTCTATGGTGGGGGAACAGGACTTCTGATTGGCTCCACAATTGATAGGGCTTTTGGTTAGGACAGGTAGAGGAAAAAGGACGCTGCGCTAGGAGGAGACTCTATGGTGGGGGAACAGGACTTCCGGTCAGCTCCAGAATTGAATGGGGGGGTGCTTCCTGTTAGGACTTTTGTGGCTCTTTGAGTGTTTAAGGTTGCCGACCCCTGAACTGCAGCTATGCCGGTTAGGATGGATTAGATTTGAACCTAAATCTTTGTCCTTTTTGATTCAGATGTTGCATGAAATAGGATTTTGAGGGGGGGGGGGTTGTTTTTATTTTTGTGGTCATGGAAAACATTTCCCTCCTGCCTCCCCTTCAGAGCAAAGGGAGGGGGAGGGGGGGAAACTGAATTTAATAAGCCACTTTGATCTCAACTCCAGCCGCTGAAGAGAGCAGGCAGGGAGGCAGCAAGGGAAATGTTCAGAAGGAGGCCAGAATGTATTGAGATCAAATTGCTTCGGCATTTTTCAAGTTCTGCCTTTGAAAGGCTCTGTATAAATGCACCGAGAGAGGCTTCTGTTTGGAGAACATCGGTCTGTATGCTGAGTGATTTAAGGAGCCTGTGTGGAGAAGAGAGAGAGGTTTTAAAATGAAAGATTTTTTAATTACACTTAGCCCAAGAAGCAAAGCAATTTCTCAGACTGAAGTCAGCAATCCTGCTTCTTCCGTCACATTTCTTTCTATTCTTTCTTTCTTTCTTTTCTTCTTGCTTGCTTTTTTCTCTTCTCCCTTTCTCTTCTTTTTTCTTTCCATCTGTCTATGCTTCCTCTCTTTCTTCCATCCTTCCCACCTCTCCTTCCTTCCATCCATCATTGTTCCATCTTCCCATGTCTCTTTTCTTTCTTCCTTCTTCTTCTCAACTCTTTCTTTCCTTCCTTCTGCCTGCCTTTTTCTTTTCACCTTCGTCTTCCATCCTCCTTCCCATCTCTCTCTCCTTCCTTCTTTCCACATCTTTCCTCCCTCCCTTCTTCCTTTCTCTCCTTTCTTCTTTCCATCCATCTATCCTTCCTCTCTTTCTTTCATCCTTCTTCCCATCTCTTTTATTCCTTCTCCCCACCTCTCCCTTCCTTCCTTCCATTATTGCCCCATCTTCCCATGTCTCTTTTCTTTCTTCTTCTTCTCAACTTTCCTTCCTCCCTTTTGCCTGCCTTTTTCTCTTCACCATCTTCCATCCTCCTTCCCATCTCTCTCTCCTTCCTTCTTTCCACATCTTTCCTCTCTCCCTCCCTTCTTCCCTTCTCTTCTTCCTTCTTTCTGTCTGGCTATCCTTCCCACGTCTGTCTCTTCCTCCTCCTTTTCTTCTTCCCAACTCTCTTTCCTTCCTTCCTGCCTGCCTGCCTGCCTGTCTTCTTCTCTTCGCTCTCTCTCTTTCCATCCTCCTTCCCATCTCTCTCCCTCCTTCCTTCTTCCCACCTCCTTCTACCTTCTTTCCTTCCTATCATTTGTTCCTTCTTCCCGTGTCTGTCTCTATTTCCTTCCTTTCTTCTTCCCATCTCTTTCCTTCTTTCCTTCCTGCCTGCCTTCTTCTCTTCGCTCTCTCCTTCCATCCTCCTTCCCATCTCTCCTTCCCCATATTTTTTCTTCCTCCCTCCCTCTCCGTCTTTCTCTCCTTCCTTCTTTCCATCCATCTATCCTTCCTCTCTTTCTTCCATCCTTCCCATACCTTTCCTTCCTTCCTTCATGCCTGCCTGCCTTTCTTCTTTTTTCCCTCTCCTTCCATCCTCCTTCCCATCTCTTTCCTTTCTTCTTCCCATCTCTTTCCTTCTTTCCTTCCTGCCTGCCTTCTTCTCTTCGCTCTCTCCTTCCATCCTCCTTCCCATCTCTCCTTCCTTCTTCCCATATTTTTTCTTCCTCCCTCCCTCTCCGTCTTTCTCTCCTTCCTTCTTTCCATCCATCTATCCTTCCTCTCTTTCTTCCATCCTTCCCATATCTTTCCTTCCTTCATGCCTGCCTTTCTTCTTTTTTCCCTCTCCTTCCATCCTTCTTCCCATCTCTTTCCTTCCTTCTTCCCATCTCCTTCCTTCCATCCTTCTCTTTGCTCTCTCCTTCCATCCTCCTTTCCACCTGTCTCTCCTTCCTTCCTTCCTTCCTTCCTTCCTTCCTTCCTTCCTTCCTTCTTTCCATCTCCTTCCTTCTTCCCTCCCTTGCTTCCTTCCCTCCCTTCCCTTCTTTGCACATAAGTGGGGATCTGAATCAAATGCTTTCCCCCACTGGGTTTCATTGATTTGTTCCTGGGCTTCTCCGTTCTGCTCATCCATCGTTTTCTCAACTTGACATGTGCCTTCGCGAATATTTACAGCTGGCGAGATCAATGGCAGCAGATGACTTCTGCATACAATATTTCATGCCATGTCACCGGCCTGCCATCCTCTCTGAGGGAATGAGGCTGCCCTCCAAGATTCATTGGGCACAGCTTAAATGGCTGACCGGGGGCCTCCACCGGAGCAATTCCATCATTCAGTTCCTGACCATCTCAATCAGCAGATTCTCCGCAGTTGCAATCAGCAAATTCCAATCAAAAGTCCCAGGGACAAAGGGGAAATCCAGAATAAAGAGTCACCAAAGAGCCTAAAGGTGCTTTTGCAAGAGAATCTGCATAAACATGGAGGCCCCAGATAACATTACAACCACAGGATAAGTAAATAAATTAAAATCATGTAAAGGAATGAGACAGAGTGGAATAGAATAGAATAGAATAGAATAGAATAGAATAGAATAGAATAGAATAGAATAGAATAGAGCAGAGTGCAGTGGAGTGGAATGGAATGGAATGGAATGGAATAGGAATAGGAATAGGAATAGGAATAGGAGTAGAGTGGAATGGAGTGGAATAGAAATAGAAATATAATTAGAATAGAATAGAAAGTAGAGAAGAGAATAAGAATTAGAGAATAGAATAGAGTAAAATAGAATAGAACAAAGTAGAGTATAATGTAGTGTAGTGTAGTGGAATGGAATAGAAATAGAAATAGCAATAGCAATAGCAGTAGACTTATATACCGTTTCATAGGCCTTTCAGGCCTCTCTAAGCGGTTTACAGAGAGTCAGCATATTGCCCCCAACAATCTGGGTCCTCATTTTACCCACCTCGGAAGGATGGAAGGCTGAGTCAACCCTGAGCCGGTGAGATTTGAACCGCTGACCTGCTGATCTAGCAGTAGCCTGCAGTGCTGCATTTAACCACTGCGCCACCTTGGCTCTTCTAGAAATAGAATGGAGTGGAATGAATAGAAATAGAATAGAATGGGAAGTAGAGAACAGAATAAGAATTAGAGAGAGTACAGTAGAATAGAATAGAATAGAATAGAATAGAATAGAACAGAACAGAATAGAACAGAATAGAATAGAATAGAATAGGAAGTAGAGAATAGAATGAGATGTAGAGAATAAGAATAGAATAGAGTAAGCAGAATAGAATAGAATAGGGAATAGGAATAGGGAATAAGAATAGAATAGAATAGAATAGAATAGAATAGAATAGAATAGAATAGAATAGAACTTTATTGGCCAAGTGTGACTGGACAACAAGGAATTTGTCTTTGGTGTCTATGCTGTCAGTGTACATAAAAAGACAAGATACATTCATCAAGAGATGATTTTTCAAAAAAAGTATTCTTCAAAATATTTCATTCTTACAGGGGGCGGAAACGGGGTTGCTGACTTTCTACAATTACAAAATACTGCAATCTGTATAAAAATCCTTGACCTCCTCAAGCTGCCCCAGAACTACATGCCTGTGGGTGGTTATCCTTCTTTCCAATCAGCTTCCATTTTATTTCCAACGCCTTTCTCCCAGCTTGGAACTGTGCCTGGATTTTTCTTCCTATAGTAGCGTTCAGAAGTTGTTGTTTTTTTAAAAAAAAAACATTTTCTCTTTTCTCCTTGATTTCCTTCATGCCTATCTTTGGATTTGAGAAAAGGATAACCACCTCCGTGTTTTTATCCTCTTTCTTCTTCCTCTACCCTTGAATTCACCTCCCTGCCTGTCCATTGTTATTCCAAAGCCTCCTCCGTACTCAATCTTCTCCCCCTCCCCTCTCATAAAGAGATTAAACTTTTGGCTCTTAATCAAGACTGACCTTCACCCGAAGTGCAAATTGTTTAAAATTCTTCCTCAAGGCTTGTTAGGTGTCTCTAAGGGCCCACATTACTATTTATAGTTTTCTCTCTCTGTGGGGTCTACAATTTCAGAATCAGAAAAGAGCTGGAAGGGACCTTGGAGGTCTTCTAGTCCAGCCCTATTGTCAAGCAGGAGACACTATCATTTCACACAAGTAACTGTTCAGTCTTTTCTTTTAAAAAAACCTCCAGTGATGATGAAGCACCCACAAATTGTGGAGGCAAGTTGTTCCACTGGTTCATTGTCCTTACTGTTAGGAAGTTTCTCCTTAATTCCACGTTGCTTTTCTCTCCTTCATTAGTTTCCATCCATTGTTTCTTGGTGCCCTCTGGAGCATTGGAAAATAAATTGCCCCACCTCTTCTTGAAATTCAATGGTGAAAAGAGGAAGGTTCTACATTTAGGCAAGAAAAACAAAATGCACTGGGACAGTATAGGTGGTACCTTGCTCAATGGTAGTAACTGTGAGAGGGAGCTTGGAGTCCTAGTGGACAACCATTTAAATAGGAGCCAGCCGTGTGCAGCAGCTGCCAAAAAAGCCAACACAGTTCTAGGCTGCATTAACAGAGGGAGAGAATCAAGATCACGTGAAGGGTTAATACCACTTTATAAGGCCTTGGTAAGTTCCACACTTGGAATACAGCATTCAGTTTTGGTCACCACGATGTAGAAAAGATGTGGAGACTCTGGAAAGAGTGCAGAGAAAAGCAAGAAAGAGGATTAGGGGACTGGAGACTAAAACATATGAAGAACAGTTGCAGGAACTGGGGATGTCTAGTTGATTGAAAAGAAGGACTAGGGGAGACATGATAGCAGTCTTCCAATATCTCAGGGGCTGCCCCAAAGAAGAAGGAGTCAAGCTATTCTCCAAAGCACCTGAGGGCAGAACAAGAAGCAATGGGTGGAAACTAATCAAGGAGAGAAGCAACTTAGAACTGAGGAGAAATTTCCTGACAGTTGGAACAATTAATCGGTGGAACAGAAGTTGCCTCCAGAAGTTGTGAATGCTCCAACACTGGAGGTTTTTAAGAAGATGTTGGATAGACTCAATTTTCAGAACAATGAATGCACTTGGATACTGTTGCTTTTTTTTCTTTTTTTCTTTTCTTCTTTCTTTTCCTTTTATTTTTCTTTTGTTTTAGTACAAAACAAATAGACCAATGAATACTAGAAATACACCGAAGCGAGGTGTAGAGGGAAAGAAGAGGGGGGAATTAAGAGGGAGTGAGAAGGGAATGTAAGGAGGGTGAGATGGTGGGAAGGGGAGAAAGGAATGGTTGAGGGGGAGGGGAAGTAGAAGAGGGGATTGTTGGAAGGGAGAAATGAAAGTTGGAGGGGTAGAAGGAAGGGTGTATGTAGGATAGAAGTGTTATGAGTTGTTTATTGCTTTTTTTTTTTTAACTGCACAGTATTTAAGTGATTGTATAAAGGAAAAGGAAAATGTAATAAAAGAATCTTTGATTAAGAAGATGTTGGATAGCCATTTGTCTAAAACGGTATAGGGAAGCAATGGCAAACCTTTTTTGGCTCGCGTGCCATAAGGGGGAGGAGCAGACAGGGCAACACCTCATGTGTCCTGACAAATGGCTCCGTGTGCCACCTGTGGCACACATGCCATAGGTTCGCCATGCCAGGTGTAGGGTTTCCTGCCTAGGCAGGGGGTCAGACTAGAAGACCTCCAAGGTCCCTTCCAACTCTGCTATTGTATTGTATTGTATTCTTTGTGGCAGTCCCTCAAATACTGGAATATTGCTATCATGTTCCCCCCTAGTCCTTCTTTTCTCTAACCCAAATCCTGCAACCATTCTTTATATGTTTTGGTCTCCAGGCCTTTAATCATCTTGGTTGTTCTTTGCTTTCTTTCTTCCCAAAGTCTCAACATCTTTTTTGTAATGTGGTGGCCAAAACTGGAGTCAAGATTCCAGGTGTGTCCTTACTAAGGGTTTAATTATTTTTTCAAAGAAAGTTTTTTTGTTTGTTACATATTTTAACTTCTTTTATAAACAATGCGTTGTCCTGGTTTTCCCCTCCTTTGCATCTTCTGTTATGCACAGTACATTTTGCATAATATTTCCATTTTACATTTCAGTCATCTTATTTTTATTCCATATTCTCCCGCTTAATTTTAATTTTTTCCTTAATAGACAGACAATATCCTTATTTGCCTCTCAAAATGAATCAAATGTAACATATCATTTCCATCTATTCTTCTGTTTTACTATTAATAACACATATCCTCAAGTTCAATTTTATATAGTAAACCTTTCATTTAATTAGTTATCCACAAGTAATAATTTTAATCTATATCCCTCACGTTGTATTGAATATATACCATTGGCTATATTTACTACATTTCATTCTATTCGACTAGTAAATCCTTTTCTTTCTTCCCTCCTTTCAACCATTTTCTCTTTTTCCTTCATTTCTCTTATATTCTCTACCCATTTGCCTATTTTTTTTTCTTTTTCTTTGATTCTATGCCCATGTTTGCATTGTCCTATGGATTTCATGTTTGTCCATGCCAGAGGTGAGTTCCTACCAGTTCGCACCTATTCGGTAGAACCGGTTCGTCAAATCTACCGAACCGGTTAGAAGAGGTTCCACCAGTGGACCCGGAAAGCAGGCCACACCTACAGAAGAGGTTCCAACATTTTTTGAAACCCACCACTGGTCCTTGGATAGGATTATTCTACACTATCATGCTCCTATTTATAAAACTCAGTGCCTCTGTGAAAGGGAAGGATGACTACTGCGTTTGTGGTGCAATCAGAACATTGCGTGTGTTGAAGTTGTTTTAACGCAAACCAAAGATGCCTTTTAAAAAACAAGTTTACATCATATTCTTATGCATGCCAGTGCTGTGTGTGAGGGAATTTAAGGTCATTCTGACAAGTGTTGTCGGCATCTTCATATCCAGTCACATGGGCGGCAAGCCACTCCCATCCGGTCACATGGGCGGCAAGCCACTCCCACAAAGGAGGCCACACCCACAGAGTAGGTTCGAACAATTTTTGAAACCCACCACTGGTCCACGCACAAGAAATGTACAAAACACTAAATTGGGAAGACTGCATAGAAATGTAAAGAAAGCGAAGTCCATTCTTCTGATTCTGGAATTGAAATTGAAGTACAGATAGTTCTCAACTTACGACCGTAATGGATGACGCCCATTAGGGTCAGAAATCGTGTTTGCCTCATTTACGACGTCCCCTTTCCCCGATGAGGTCATTAAACAAATGCATGGATTGTTAAGCAGAGCATGGGCTGACTCTCGCTTAACAATGCGAATGGTGGGCTCAATTGTGGTCTTAAGTCGAGGACTACCTGTAATGTAGGATAATTTGAGTCTGGCCATTAATGCCATGAGTGAGAACTGATGAATCAATACGAGTAAAACTCAAAATGTTGACATGAAACTTAAGTGAGGAGGGAAAACACGATTTGATTTTATTATTATATTTATATGATTTGATTTTATTATATTTATATGCAGCCCTTTTCCCCCCGAAGGGGACTCATTTAACCCAAATCACGAGGGTTTCATATCACTGATTCAAAGAGTTAAATAATTGGGACATTGTTAGACTAAAGACAACAAAACCTATTTAAAAAGAATGGGAAAAGTACAATGGCAATATTTCAAAGGCATTAAAACTGTCTCGGTTAAGAAAAAACGCAGCCCTTAAAATGAACATCCCATCAAGTCTCAATTCTCTGTTCTGAATGATTCCAATAAAAATTGAAAAACGATATTAAATGAGAAGTAACACACTTTATATGGCCTAATAAAAGCCCAAGGATTAAATTCAAGATACTACAGGGGGCCTAGTAGCTTGAATTTCTATATTATCAGGTAAAGGTAAAGATTCCCCTCGCACATATGTGCCAATCGTTCCCGACTCTAGGGGGCAGTGCTCATCTCCGTTTCAAAGCCAAAGAGCCAGCGCTGTCCGAAGACGTCTCCATGGTCATGTGGCTGGCATGACTCAACGCTGAAGGTGCATGGAACGCTGTTTCCTTCCCACAAAAGGTGGTCCCTGTTTTTCTACTTGCATTTTTTACATGTTTTCAAAACTGCTAGGTTGGCAGAAGCTGGGACAAGTAACGGGAGCTCACTCCGTTACGGGGCGCTAGGGATTCGAACCTCCGAACTGCCAACCTTTCTGATTGACAAGCTCAGGTTTTAGCCACTGAGCCACCATGTCCCTTTAACTACATATATTATCTGTCTAGCTGTTTAATCTGGATTACAGATTGGGTTATATCATCCTAAAATCGAGTTTCTCTACCTCTGAGGGACCAGGACTTGCAAATTTTATTTATTTTTTTTGTGCCGAGTTTATTATTATTATAAATAACTCAAGCAGCAAACATATTTCATACTTTTCCCTCTTTCTAATTTCCTCACAACAACTCTGTGAAGTGGTTGAGCTATAAGAGAGGGGCTGGCCCAAATTCACCCAGCCAGCTCTCTTGTCTAAATCAGGATTAGAACTCACTGCGTTTGGCCCAAAGTCACTCAGCCAGCTTTCATGGATAAGGCGAGGCTTGAACTCACAGTCTCCTGGTGATTTGTCCAAACTCATCCAGCCAGCTTTCATGCCTAAAGTGAGACTAGAATAGGTTAGGAGAAATTATAATATCATGAGCAGTGCATTAAAAGATTGTGGGAAAAGAATCAGTCCAGACATACCAGGTTTTCTTTCATTATTGATCATTTCTTGTCATGAATAAAATAGAATAGAGTAACAGAGTTGGAAGGGAACTTGGAGGTCTTCTAGTCCAACCCTCTGGAAAAGAAATACCTTGGAATTTGCTAGCAATGTGGAGTAAAGTTTAGATTAGACTAGACCAGAATAGAACAGAACAAGGAACAGAACATGGAATGGAATGGAATAGAATAGAATAGAATAGAATAGAAAATGGAATTGAATGGAATAGAATAGAATAGAATAGAGGGAATGGACTAGAATGGACTAGACTAGACTAGACTAGGATAGGATAGGATAGGATAGGATAGGATAGGATAGGATAGGATAGGATAGGATAGGATAGGATAGGATAGGATAGGATAGGATAGGATAGGATAGGATAGGATAGAAAATGGAATGGACTAGAATGGACTGGACTGGACTGGACTGGACTAGGATAGGATAGAGTAGGGTAGGGTAGGGTAGGGTAGGATAGAATAGATGGAATGGACTAGAATGGACTAGACTAGACTAGACTAGACTAGAATAGAATAGAATAGAATAAAATAGAAAATGGAATGGAATGGAATAGAATAGAATAGGGAATGGAATGGAATGGAATGGAATGGAATGGAATGGAATGGAATAGAATAGAATAGAATAGAATAGAATAGAATAGAATAGAATAGAATAGAATAGAATAGAATAGAATAGAAGGACTGGACTGGACTGGACTGGACTGGACTGGAATAGAATAGAATAGAATAGAATAGAATAGAATAGAATAGAATAGAATAGAATAGAATAGAATAGAATAGATGGAATGGACTAGACTGGACTGGACTGGACTGGACTGGACTGGACTGGACTGGACTAGAACAGAACAGAACAGAACAGAACAGAACAGAATAGAATATGGAAGGGACCTTGGAGGTCTTCCAGTCCAACCCCCTGTTCAAACAGGAGACCTTAAACCATTCCAGACAAATGTTTGTCCAGTCTCTTCTGGAAAGCCTCCAGTGATGTAGCACCCACAACCTCTGAAGACAACTCGTTCCACTGGTTAATTGTTCTAACTATCAGGAAATTCCTCCTTAGTTCTAGTTTGCTTCTCTCGGATAGTTTCCACCCCTTGCTTCTTGTTCTACCTTCAGGTGCTTTGGAGAAAAGAACGGAGGAGGAGGAGGAGGAAGCACAACAACATTTGGTTAAACGAAGACTAAAAAGTGTATAGATTTGTTTTTAATAGGACAAACTCTTTTGAGATTCTGTCTTGGGAATGAGCAGAACCATCTGGGTTGTTTTAATAACTTCAAATAAACAGCCTACTTTTTAAAGCAACTGCAAAATCAAGGGAGATTTAACTGAATTTGAAAACTTTATAATGCAACATGCAGAACATATGCCGAGTCCTTTAAAAACAAAAATGTTGGTGGAATGTGACTCAGCAACTGAACCAGTTAAAGGCTCCAGGTTCAAATGGAGGCAGAAAGTCAATCGTATTGTGTAAAAATGGAAATTCCAATTGAGGAAGCATATTAAATTCACCCCAAATGTTAAACTTGGAACAAAAACTGCTTTGCAATTGTAATTAGAGAAAAAAGGTTTTGGTCTGCTGTAACATAATTGCTAAGTAGACAGTTTATCTCCTAAAACTTGTTGGAAATCCAATGATCTGATTTACCAGGTGAAATCCTCAAGACAAAATACATCGTCTCCTCACTTTATTTGTTAGATTTTTTTATTCTGCCTTTATTACTTTATAATGCTTCTCTTAGATTAGTTTCCATCCATTGCTGCTGCTGCTGCTGCTGTTTCTTCTTCTTCTTCTTCTTCTTCTTCTTCTTCTTCTTCTTCTTCTTCTTCTTCTTTTCTCTCTCTCTCTCTCTCTCTCACACACACACACACAGTCTCTTAATTTCTTTCTCTCTCTTTCTTTCTCTCTCTGTCTCTCTCTTTCTCCCATTCTCTTTCTCTCTCTCTCTCTCTTTCTTTCTCTCTCTCTGTCTGTCTCTCTCTTTCTCTCATTCTCTTTCTCTTTCTTTCTCTCTCTCTGTCTGTGTGTGTGTGTCTCTCTTTCACACACACACATTCTTTCTATTTCTTTCTTCCTCTCTCTCTCTCACACACACACTTTCTCTTTCTCTCTCTCTCTTTCTTTCTCCTCTCTCTGTCTCACTCTGTCTGTCTCTGTCCTTCTCTCTGTCATTCTCTCTCTCTCTCTCTCTCTGTCGTTCTCTCTTTCTTTCTCTGTCTCACTCACTCACTCTTTCTATTTCTCTCTTTCTTCCTCTCTGTCTTTCTTTCTCCTTCTCTCTCTCTCTGCCTATCTCTCTCTCTGTCTCTCTCTGTTGCGCTCTCTCTCTCTTTTTCTCTCTCATTTTGTCTCTTTTTTCTTTCTCTCTTTCTTTTTCTCCTTCTCTCTCTTTCTTTCTGTTGCTCTCTGTGTGTGTGTGTGTGTGTGTGTGTGTGTGTGTGTGTGTGTGAGTGTGTGTGTGTGTCTCTGTCTGCCTGTCTCTCTTCTTCCTGCATAGGTCAACCCTTTTTATCCAGCAAGCAGCTTGGAAAGAGATTGCTTAGCACAGACAAAGGCTGCCGTGCTTTCTGCAAGGGGACTGACGCATTGATGATGCTCTAGATTAAGGAAACACCTTGGATGGCGAGTGCATGAACATTTGGTAGCTCCAAACCCAGTGCTACGTGCAGAAATTCAGGTGAGGAGTAAAAACATCGATGGCCAAAACAGCCTTAAAGGATTGTGCAAAGCTGAGAGGCCGTTGAAGTCGTGAAATCTGTCACTTCGAAAAGCTGGGGCAGGAAAAGGAAAGGTTCTCCGTTTCTATTTAAACAAGCCCCCACCCCCCAAATTCTGATCTCCCCACCCCCATCTGCAAAATAGGAGGAGATGGCGCAGTTCCTTGTTCCTAGGTGCAAGACAAATCCTGCAATTTGCTCTTCTTTCACTTCTTCTGTTTTATTGTAGGAAGTTATCACCCAGCCCTCTCCCAGAAAAATGAAATATCCTAGGAAATATTGAAAAGGCAGAACATTTATCTGGATGTGAAAAGAAAGAAATATGTTTTAAAAGACAGAATAGCTCCCTGCAGCTTCCTCCCACTTAGTCAATGGGCCATTAAGAAGGCCAAGCTAGTCCACTTTACATAATAAAGAGTTCTCCCCTTCAGCTCCAGGGGGGATGGGATTAAAGCATGATAATATTGGCCCCAACTGACCACATGGCATCTGAGAACTCAACCAAACCTGGATTCAAAACACAGACTAGAGAGTTGCCGCTGCATGGCCCCATGGGATTCTGACAACCAATCAGAATACATTTCTTACACAGGAACAGGAAAACAGAGAGGTGAGACTGAACAGGTTATAAAAAGCCCCTCCTTCTCTTCTCTTCTCCACCAACATTGAAGCATGTGATCTCCTTTTCTGTTCAGGGTTGTGGTCTTGCACAGGAACAGGAAGCTCAAGTGCAAAGCCCAAGAAGACACTGGAGACACGGAGGCTGCTTGGAAAGATGGTTTATTGTTGGACAGGGCCACATGGCTTGAGCCCTGGACAGAAAAGGCTATCACATGTTTCAATGTTGGTGAAGAAGAAGAGAAAAGGGCTGAGGGAGGGGCTTGCTAGGCTTTTTATACCCTGTTTAGTCCCACCTCTCTGTTTCCCTTTCCTGTGTAAGAAATGTATTCTGATTGGTTGTGAGACTCCCATGGTGCCATGCAGGGGGCTACTCTCTAGGCTGTGATGAGTTCTCAGATGCCTTGTGGTCAGTTGAGTATATTATCATGCCTTTCTGTAGCTGCTGGTGAAGTCTTTATTATGTAAAGTGGGCTAGCCTGGCCATCTCAATGGCCCATTAACTGGGGATGGGCAGAAAGCTACAGGCAACTATTCTGTCTTTTAAAACATGTTTCTTTCTTTTCACATCCAGAGAAATATCCTGCCTTTTCAATATTTCCTAGGATATTTCATTTTTCTGGGAGAGGGCTGGATGATAACTTCCCACACTAGAATATTTCATTCTTCTAGGAGAGGGGTGGATGCTAACTTCCTACACATTCATTGCAGATTTCCTAGTCTTACATTGGAATCTTTCAAAGCAGATTTTTTTCGACTTTCCTTCTTGGAGAATAGATCTCTGTTCCTTCTTTCTTATCCAGAGAGTGAAACCTAAAAACAAATCCTTAAAGTCTACAGTAAGATCGCCCAGGATCCACCCCACTGGAACTAAAATGTTGAAGGATGCACTTCAATAAAAACAGGAACCAAAAAGCAGAAAATTGATGTACGATCCACCATAAAGCAGCAAACCAGCGACGCACGAAAACATCACCATAACTGAACTAGGTCAAGAAAGCCTCATAACCCGTTCAAAAGCACGATTTGCCAACGCACAACTCTGAAGTCCGTATCCCTCCAAATCCATAAGCAGTTTTTCCAGCACATCCATCTGCATTCAAAGGCATTGTCTGCTCATAATAGCGACTGAAACTCTGTTGTGAGTCTTACCCGCAATCTTAATTGCACATCAATCTCTATTCAAATACACTCTTTTTTTTCAAAATCCATTCAGCAAAGATCCAATTTTAATCATGTTGTGGGTGGGCAATTAAAACAGCGGTGTTTGTGCAGGTCCTATGCAAGTCTAGCATTTCATTCAGAATCCTTGTCCTGACCTGGGCTTCCCCCAAAAAGCACGAAGCAGATTCCTGGCCCCGACAAAGCCCCCTTTTATTAAATGAATGTGGATTCCTCTCATTCACATGCCAGCAAAAGCATGGTAAACAGTCTTTCATCTTTCAAAGGTGAATGTATGACCACAGGCCTTATCTATCTTGGAAAGCTGCCAGGTCAATATTTCCCAAATGCAAATGTGATTGTGCTGATGCTACATACTATCATATATGGTGGACTTGTAAAAAGGTTAAAGCATTTTGGATAAAAATATGGTGGATTATGCAAAATGTTCTTTAAAAAAGGATAAAGTTTGCCCCTCAGTTATTTTTGTTAGGTATAATTACTGATTGTACAGTTGTAGAGATTAACCTGATTTTGCATTTAATAACCGCAGCAAGACTGCTGGTGGCGCAATACTGGAAGAAGGAAGATTTGCCTACTATTCAAGAATGGACATTAAAAGTAACAAACCTAGCAGAGATGGCTAAAATATCAGCATATCTCAAGGATCATTCAAATGAGAGATATAAACTGCAGTGGAGAAGATGGATTGACTATACTCAAAATAAATACGGGACTAAGAAATTCCAGATAGTTTATGACTGAAGAAACAAGGAATGATATAATCTGTTTAGAGCTAGCCTGGCAAAGATGAGTTAAAGCTCAAATGAAAGATGATATTAACTTTTTAAAAAGTTTATTTTAGAATGTTTTTGTTAAAGATTTATACCCTGTATTGGTTCTGGGAAGTCGGGGGGGGGGGAGGTTGGGGGGGAGTTTGGGGGGGAGGGGGGGAGAGAAGTAAATATTTGTAAAAGTTTGTTTTTTTCAAAATTTTCAATAAAAAGAATTTCTAGCCAGAAAATATTTTCCAAATGCAATGCTGTGCAAGGAAAGACTGGGCAGAGTCTCTGAGATTCACGAACACATCTTCACACCCCAGAAATGGGCAAACAAATGAATGAACGAACTAATGAATTATTTCCTGCAAAAGCCCTCTCCTCTTTCACTCCTCTTTAATTTCCTTTTTTTTATTTTATTTTTATTTTTTATTAACAAACAGGTAAAATACACACACACAAAACCTAGATGTACGCCACATTTACACAATAGAATAGGAAGAAGAGCTTCCTGTTCTTTCTAATAGCAATTGCCAATCGATACCGCTCACCTTATATTATTTCCCCTTCTGTTGTATTTCATTTGGATTCCACCATTCTTAACCCTTTTATTTTACTCATGATTATTATTTTTTGAGTTTTGTTATATTCCTTCATTGATTCTTGTTTCTTTCCTCCATCCACCTATACCATTTATCCCATACCTGGTAGAATTCTGATTCTTCTTTTCCCTGGATTTGTGGAACCTCTTCGATAGAAGAGCTTAGAACTGGCAGGAACCCAACCTCGGCTTCTGTCCCAGTCCTACTGTCCCTATGTATTTGCACTCATTTCCCTTGTCTGTGTCCATGTTTATACTTATACCTGTCATCTTGTACATGTTCGACAAACTAAATAAAATAAAATAAAATAAATAAACAATCGATCATATATCCCAGTGTTTCTCAACCTTGGCAACTTGAAGATGTCCGGACTTCAACTCCCAGAATTCCCCAGCCAGCATTCGCTGGCTGGGGAATTCTGGGAGTTGAAGTCCGGACATCTTCAAGTTGCCAAGGTTGAGAAACACTGATATATCCAGGCGTCATTTGAAGTATCTGCCTGGTCCTTATTTGTATGTATCCAGTTTGCAAGCCCAGTTGGGAATAAGCTGCTTGTGAGCTCTCCAGGCGCTAAAGAATTTATCTATATCTTGATTTATGGGGAAGGCAGAAAGCAAAATACAAAAGAACAAAGCAGCATTCCAGTATATCTATGGAGATTCTCCATCATCCAGGTTATGGTCGTCCCAAAGGTGCATTTTTTCAAGAGGCAACTGGACTTTCTGGTTTTTCTTTGAAGACGTCTCGCTTCTCATCCAAGAGGCTTCTTCAGCTTTGGCTGGATGGTGGGGAACAGAAGGATTTATCCTCCTTGCAGACAGCTGGTCATTTGCATCCTTTTAGAGAGTCATTAAGGCCACCTGGAGGTTTATCTCTGTCCTTAGCGTCACCTGAGTGGTGCAAATGGGTGTGGAGCCTTCTTGGAACTGTTGAAAGGACTGTGTTGTAGACTGGAGATAAATGATGCCATATCCCTCCCCCTGTGTTGAGGGAGGGAGAGCCGAGGTGGCGCAGTGGTTAGAGTGCAGCACTGCAGGCTACTTCAGCTGACTGCAGTTCTGCAGTTCGACTGTTCAAATCTCACCGGCTCAGGGTTGACTCAGCCTTCCATCCTTCCGAGGTGGGTAAAATGAGGACCCGGATTGTTGTTGGGGGCGATATGCTGACTCTGTAAACCGCTTAGAGAGGGCTGAAAGCCCTATGAAGCGGCATATAAGTCTAACCGCTATTGCTATTGCTATTTAGTCTAGATCCTTCTAGATCCGGTCCTTCCGACGTGCCCTAAAAAGTTGGCTTTTCCAGCAAGCCAGCCTGGCCTGAACAAAACAAAATAAATTATTGATCATTGTTAACTTTAATTGAATTTTTTGTAAAAAAAATGTTATTGTTAATCCTAATTGGGTTTGTTTGGAATATTCTATTTAATTTTTTTTAAACTTTTGTATTAAGTGTGTTTTTTTTAATGTTGTACGCCACCCTGAGTCCTTGGGAGAAGGGCGGCATATAAATCCAATAAACCAGTAAACCAAACCAGTGGATGGCCTCTTTGGTCCTTCTTTCAAATCGGTGGCCCTTTCTGTCCAAAATGTGGACTTTGCTGTCTTCAAAATAATGGCCTTTGTCTTTTAAATGCAGATGCTGCTGAATCTTGATTGAACAAGGTATAGATGGGAAAAAGAACGTTCAACCAAACTTGGACTCAAAGTGCAGCCTACAGAGTTGCTCCTGCAAGGCCCCATGGGAGTCTGACAACCAATCAGAATACAAGATAGCAATAGCAATAGCAGTTCGACTTATATACCGCTTCATAGGGCTTTCAGCCCTCTCTAAGCGGTTTACAGAGTCAGCATATCGCCTCCACGGTCTGGGTCTTCATTTCACCCACCTCGGAAGGATGGAAGGCTGAGTCAACCTTGAGCCGGTGAGAATTGAACCGCCGAACTGCAGTTAGCAGTCAGCTGAAGTGGCCTGCAGTGCTGCACTCTAACCACTGCGCCACCTCGGCTCTTCTAAGATCAAGATCAAAGGCCAGAGAGGGCATAAAACCAGGGACTTTCAGCATCTCTGCTCTTTCTCCTCTTCACCCAACATCTGGAAGCATGGGATCCCCCCTTTCTGTTCAGGAGCTCAAACTATATGATCCCGTCCACTATTAAACCATCTTTCCAAGCAGCCTCCATGTTTCCAATGTCTTTTTCCCCACTTGGAACTGGACCCAGAAAGACATTTCTTCCAAGTCTGAGTGCTAAAGGGAGTCGGCCTTTGATTGACACATTCCAGTTGCCACTTCAATATTTTTTTAACCAACCTCCCCCAGCCTCCCCCCCTCTCTCCTGCCCCCCCCACCCCTGAATTGCACCATAGATGTCGCATTCACAAAAAAGGACATTGTGGTGGTTGTTTTTCCCCCAGCAATGTTTGTTCCCTTGGAGGCCCGCTGCCGTTCCTGGAATTCTTGCAACCTGATTATTCTTCTCTCAATAAATCTTGCTAAAGAGAACTGGGTGCTATTTATGCATGGAAAGCAATCGCTTTCTACTTGAAACAGCTGTCAGAGAGCCGGCCCCTTGGATTTCGAGAAATGGTTCCTCCACTCTTTGACAAATAACGCCAGAAGGCTCGAGCATGGCTTGTACTTTCACCTGAAGCCCTATAAATATTCTATGAGACTCAAGAAATTCCGAAATCAATCACGCTCTAGTTTGCTCTCCTATTATTCTGAGGCATCGAGAGAAGAAAAGGAAGGAAAAGTCCCAGTTTTACTCAATGAGTTGCAAAATCCCTTGGGGGGGGCTGAATATAAGGGGGCAAAAGAGGTGTGTGTAAAAAGTTAGCAGCACCCACCCCTCTCCTAGTGTAGGAAGTGAAAACCCACCCCTCTCCTAGAAAAAATGAAATATCCTGGGAAATATTCAAAAGGTGGGATATTATATTTCCCTGGATCATAAATGGGGGAAACATGTTTTTAGGCAGGAAACAGACTCACTCTGAATAGCCCCCACCTGTCTCAATGAGCCATTAAAAGGCCTGAGTCCGTTGATTCTACATAACAAAGATCTCCCCCCTTCAGCTCCAGCGTGATGGGATTAAGACATGATAGCATTAGCCCTTTCCCCATCTCACCACAGGGCACCTGGGAAGAAGCAAGGCTCAACCAAACTTGGACTCAAAGCGCAGCCTAGCGAGTTGCCCCTGCATGGCCCCCATGGGAGTCTGACAACCAATCAGAATACAAGCTCAAGATCAAAGCCCAGAGAGGGCATAAAACCAGGGACTTTCAGCATCTCTGTCTTTTTTTCCCTCTTCACCCAACATCTGGAAGCATCTGATTCCCCTTTTCTGTTCAGGAGCTCAAGCCACGTGATCCTGTCCACCATTAAAACCATCTTTCCAAGCAGCCTCCATGTCTCCAGTGTCTTTTTCCCCACTTGGAATTGGACCCAGAAAGACATTTCTTCCAGCACTACAGGTGATACTCAAAAAAATTAGAATATTGTGCAAAAGTCCTTTAATTTCAGTAATGCAACTTAAAAGGTAAAACTAATATATGAGATAGACTCGTTACATGCAAAGCAAGATGGTTCGAGCTGTGATTGGTCATAATTGTGATGATTATGGCCTACAGCTCATGAAAACCCCAAATCCACAATCTCAGAAAATTAGAATATTGTGAAAAGGTGCCATATTCTAGACTCAAAGTGTCCCACTCTAATCAGCTGATTAAGCCATAACACCTGCATAGGGTTCCTGAGCCTTTAAATGGTCTCTCAGTCTGGTTCAGTAGGAATCACAATCATGGGAAAGACTGCTGACCTGACAGTTGTGCAGAAAGCCACCCTCCATAAGGAGGGAAAGCCTCAAAAGGTAATTGCAAAAGAAGTTGGATGTTCCCAAAGTGCTGTATCAAAGCAGATTAATAGAAAGTTATGTGGAAGGGGAAAGTGTGGAAGAAAAAGGTGCACAAGCAGCAGGGATGACCACAGCCTGGAGAGGATTGTCAGGAAAAGGCCATTCAAAAGTGTTGGGGACTTTCACAAGGAGTGGACTGAGGCTGGAGTCAGTGCATCAAGAGCCACCACCCACAGACGGATCCTGGACATGGGCTTCAAATGTCATATTCCTCTTGTCAAGCCGCTCCTGAACAACAAACTACATCAGAAGCGTCTTATCTGGGCTAAAGAAAAACAGACCTGGTCTGTTGCTCAGTGGTCCAAAGTCCTTTTTTCTGATGAGAGCAGCTTTTGCATCTCATTTGGAAACCAAGGACCCAGAGTATGGAGGAAGAATGGAGAGGCACACACTGCAAGATGCTTGAAGTCCAGTGTGAAGTTTCCACAGTTTGTGTTGATTTGGGGAGCCATGTCATCCGCTGGTGTTGGTCCACTGTGTTTCATTAAGTCCAGGGTCAACGCAGCCGTCTACCAGGAGATTTTGGAGCATTTCATGCTTCCTTCCGCAGACGAGCTTTATGAGGATGTTGGCTTCATTTTCCAGCAGGACGTGGCACCTGCCCACACTGCCAAAAGCACCAAAACCTGGTTCAATGACCGTGGGATTGCTGTGCTTGATTGGCCAGCAAACTCACCTCACCTGAACCCCCATAGAGAATCTATGGGGCATTGCCAAGAGAAAGATGAGAGACATGAGACCAAACCATGCAGAAGAGCTGAAGGCCGCTATTGAAAAACAGCTGGATGACAGATTAAATGGATGGAAAACCAAAGCTTTGCATGGAGAGCACTTGAAAAACATTGAAGGAAAATGTGATGACAACTTGACATGGACATGGCTTAAGATGGGAACTATCAAGAAAGAAACGGAAGGTTTAATCCTGGCTGCTCAAGAACAAGCACTACAAACTGAGGCCATGAAAGCGAAGATACAAAAATCCACCGACAACCCAAACTGCTGACTTTGCAACAACAAAGACGAAACTGTGTCACATTTAATATGTAAATGCAGCAAAATCGCACAAACTGATTACAAAGCTAAACACAACCGAGTTGCTAAATTAATCCACTGGTCATTATGTAAAACATATGACTTACCTGTATCCAAAAAGTCATGAGAGCACAAAGTTGAAAAAGTTACCCAAAATGAGAAGGTGAAGATCTTATGGGACTTTCAAATACAGACGGATTGTCATTTGGAACACAACACACCAGATATCAAGGTACGCTGGCCCTAAGCCATGTAGGGCTTTAAAGGTAATAACCAACACCTTGAATTGCATCCGGAGACTAATTGGTAGCCAGTGCAGCTCGTGGAGGATAGGTGTAACGTGGGTGTACCTCGGTGCACCCAATATCGCTCGCGCGGCCGCATTCTGGACTAACTGCAGTCTCCGAATGCTTTTCAAGGGTAGCCCCATGTAGAGTGCGTTACAATAATCCAGCCTCGAGGTGACAAGGGCATGAGTGACCATTAGAAGTGCCTCCCGGTCCAAATAGGGCCGCAATTGGTGCACCAGACGAACCTGGGCAAAGCCCCCCCTGGTCACAGCCGATAGATGATGTTCCAGTTTCAGCTGCGAATCCAGGAGGACCCCCAAATTGCGGACCCTCTCTGAGGGGCGTAAATTTTCACCCCCCAGGGTTAAGGATGGACTGTCTAAGCTGTCCTTTGGCAGGAGGATCCAAAGCCACTCAGTCTTATCGGGATTGAGCACAAGTTTGTTCACCCCCATCCAGATCCTAACAGCCTCCAGGCATCGGCACATCACGTCCGCCGCTACATTGAGCTGGCACAGGGCAGAAAGATACAGTTGGGTATCATCTGCGTATTGGTGGTACTTTACCCCGTGCTGTCGCATGATATCACCCAGCGGCTTCATGTAGATGTTAAATAGGAGGGGGGACAAGACCGAACCCTGTGGCACACCACATTTGAGGGGCCTAGGGGTCGACCTTTGCCCCCCGACCAACACCGACTGTGACCTGTCTGAGAGGTAAGAGGAGAACCACCGTAAAACGGTGCCTCTCACTCCCACCTCCCCTAAGCGTCGCAGAAGGATACCATGGTCGATGGTATCGAAGGCCGCTGAGAGGTCAAGAAGCACCAGGATAGAGGAATGTCCTCTGTCCCTGGCCCTCCAGAGATCATCGGTCAGGGTGACCAAAGCGGTTTCTGTGCTGTACCCAGGCCTGAAACCGGACTGAAAGGAGTCTAGATAATCTGTTTCATTCAAGGTCCGTCGGAGTTGAAGCGCCACCACCTTCTCAACAACTTTCCCCAAAAAAGGAAGGTTGGAGACAGGATGATAGTTTTTCAAAATAGCTGGGTCCAGGGAAGGCTTCTTGAGGAGGGGTCTTACCACTGCTTCCTTTAATGGTTGCGGGAAAGACCCCTCCTGCAAAGATGCGTTAGTAATCATCTGGAGCCAGCCTCGTGTCACCTCTCTGCTGGTCGAAACCAGCCAGGAGGGGCACAGGTCCAGTAAACAGGTGGAGGCACTTATTGCTCCCATGACCTTGTCTACTTCCTCAGGGGTGACAAATTCGAACTCATCCCAGAAAATCCGATTAAGACTAACCCTCGGTATCTCGGCTGGTACTGCCCAAGCGGAGTCCAGGTCTGTCCGAATCTGAGTGATTTTATCTGACAGAAACTGAACGAACTCCTCAGCTCTTCCCTGCAGGGGTTCCCCCGCCTCCTCATCTTTCAGGAGGGAGCGGGTCACCCTAAACAGGGCGGCTGGGCGAGATTCTGCGGACGCAATAAGAGCGGAAAAATGTGTACATTTTGCCACCCGTATCGCCACTAGGTAAGTCCTGATAAAGGCTCTTAGTAGTCATCGATCAGATTCAGAGTTACTAGCCGTCCAACGTCGCTCTAGGCGTCTCTTTTGACGCTTCATTTCCCGGAGTTCCTCGGTAAACCAAGGTGCCCTCCTGGATCCACTGCCGCGGAGAGGCCTCAAAGGCGCAATCCGATCCAATGCTTCAGCCGCCGCAACGTTCCAGGCAGCGACCAAAGACTCGGCCAGATTGCGGACAAGGGAGTCAGGTATCTCTCCAAGCTCTCTCTGAAATCCCTCCAGGTCCATCAGGCGCCTGGGGCGGAACCACCTAGTCGGCTCCACCTCCCTGCAATGGGGGAGTAGCGTCCTGAAGTCGAGCCTCAGCAAGGAGTGATCTGACCATGACAAGGGCGAGGTCTCTATTCCCCTTAACTCGAGATCACGTCTCCACTGCCCCGAGAGAAATACAAGGTCAAGCGTGTGTCCCGCTCTATGATTTGGACCCTGAACTACCTGGGTCAAGTCCATGGTTGTCATGGAAGCCATGAACTCCTGTGCCCCATCTGAGTGTCCACCAAGAGACGGCAGATTAAAGTCCCCCAGTACCATTAGTCCGGGGAACTCCACCGCCAACTCGGCTACTGCCTCTAGCAGCACAGGCAGGGCTGTCGTGACACAGCTGGGAGGTAGTTACATCAACAGCAAGCCCAATTGAAACCCTAGGTCCAACTTCAAGAGGAGAGACTCACACCCCACAATCTCTGGGGCAGGGATCCTGCGAGGAACTAACGACCTTCGGACGATAACTGCTACTCCCCCACCCCTTCTTTAGTGTCGTGGTTGGTGGAGCACCTGGAACGCATCTGGGCACATTTCTGAGAGGGGGACTCCTCACTCTTGGCCCAGCCAGGTTTCGGTTATACATGCCAGGTCTGCCTCCTCGTCTAATATTAAATCCCGGATGAGGGGAGCTTTGTTCACAACCGACCTGGCATTTAGCAGCAACAACCTGAGACCAGGGCCCTGAACTCCTCTGCCACCAGGTCCTTGAGTTGAGCCTGAGGGGCCGGAACAAGGAATCGCTGAAATGTAGCAAGTCTGTCTTCCCCGGTAATGGCTAGCCCTACAGCTCCCATCATATCTGCCCCTCCCAGTCATAACCGAAATGCTCCGACATCCCCCCATCCCTATGGACCCCCTCCCCTCCCCCATGGCCCCCATTCTTCCCGGCAGGCCACGTGTACCATTCACACCAGGACGGGAGGCGAGTCTGGGCCCCCATCCACTTCTGCTTCTGCACTCAGTGGAGGGGATTACAGGTCACACTCCCGATCCTATCATACTCACCAATCAAACACTCTCTTCAGACACACCCCACAATAGTTATTAAAATACAATAATACCGTAACAGTCCCTAGGTCCTTGGTTAGGACTCGAGCTGTTGAGCGACCAACCAGCCCCAAAGGCTGTGAATCTCACCAAAGATTAACCAAATAATATTAACAACAACAACAACAACAACAACAACAACAACAACAACCACAGAGTTGGAAGGGACCTTGGAGGTCTTCTAGTCCAATCCCCTGCCTAGGCAGGAAACCCTACACCACTTTAGACAAATGGCTAGCCAACATCTTCTTAAAGACTTCCAGTGTTGGGGCATTCATAACTTCTGGAGGCAAGTTGTTCCACTGATTAATTGTTCTAACTGTCAGGAAATTTCTCCTCAGTTCTAAATTGCTTCTCTCCTTGATTAGTTTCCACCCATTGCTTCTTGTCCTGCCCTCAGGTGCCCTCAGTATTAATACTCATTATTACAGTAACATTATTAGTACCCTCAGTATTAATACTTCATGTGATCTTGATTCTATTCCTCTGTTTATATAACCCTAGTTGATGATGCCAATTAAAGAACCTTCCTGGCCCTTGATGGACCTTGCTGGCTTTCATCTCTAATTGGTACCAGCAGAATCGAATGCTCATTTGGTGGGCTGATCTTCCGTTGTTTCAATATTTTTCCTCTATTCTCCCGTTAATCAATATATTGCCTCCTTTTGATATATACCCACAGCACCCGCCTTGCTGCAGGCCACAACATCGGCTTAAGAAGCTGCGAAAAACCATTCATATCCAAACAGCACATGTGAAAAAATAAAATAAAATCCTCACACAACAAGCCCCCCAGGTGAATAGACACTAGACGTGGAAAACAATTTATCTCTGACCTCTTAGATGTTTTGTTAGACTTTTCCGAAGGGAGACAGATATAGCCAGGCTGGAAACAAAATTGTTGCAGAGTGAAGGTTTATCTTTGTGGCTGGGGTATTTATTTATTTATTTATTTACAACACTATTATACTGTTTGTAAGCTTCTCAGGGGTCGTCTTTGCAGCGTATAAATTAAATGAACAAATGTAATAATTATTTTTTTAAAATACCTCTAAATACAAAAAAGGGAAAAATACAAATATTACAGTGCTCCCCTTAGATGCTATTTCATCTAAGGAGCCGAGGTGGCGCAGTGGTTAAATGCAGCACTGCAGGCTACTTCAGCTGACTGCAGTTCAGCAGTTCGGCTGTTCAAATCCCACCAGGCTCAAGGTTGACTCAGCCTTCCATCCTTCCGAGGTGGGTAAAATGAGGACCCGGATTGTTGTTGGGGGCGATATGCTGACTCTGTAAACCGCTTAGAGAGGGCTGAAAGCCCTATGAAGCGGTATATAAGTCTAACTATTGCTATTGCTAACTATTGCTCATCTTCTATAGCAACTAAAAGATATACTATATATTCCAATTGTGCCTTTATCCCCTCCAAAACAACATATATTCTTTCTTTATTAAAGAGTTTTAATAAGTTTTACAAATATTTCCCCTTCCCTCTCTCACCCCAACCCTCCCCCCTCCCCCCTCCCCCCCAACCTCCCAGAGCAAAATACAGAGTATAAACATTTAACAATCATACACTAACGTAAGCTAACTAACTATAGCATCCTACTTCCCCTACTTAAGCTAAACTTTAGATAAATTGTAACATTCCTTGTTCATTCATAAGCTAATTGAAATTTCTTAGTCCGATATTTATTTTGAATGTAATCAATCCATCTTCTCCATTCCAACTTATATTTCTCGTCTGAACGGTCCTTCAAATATGCTGAGATTTTGGCCATCTCTGCTAAGTTTACTACTTTTAACGTCCATTCTTGAATAGTAGGAAATTCTTCCTTCTTCCAGTACTGCGCCACCAACAATCTTGCTGCCGTTATTAAGTTCAGAATCAAATTAGTCTCTATAACTGTACAATCTGTAATTATACCTAGCAAGAACAGCTGGGGAGTGAACTTTATCCTCTTTTTAAGAATATATATTCTTGAGTAGGTTTATTCCCTTGCCTTCCATCAACACTGTTTTTATAAAATCCCCCCCCAAATTTCATCATAATTCTTTGCTTTAATCACCCCTTTTTAAAATTTAATTTCCATTGTTAATTTGTCATTTGTTGCCATACTCCATATTTCATTATACCATCCATTGTTTTGAATATCCCAATTTCGTCCCCAATATTTAGCCATCACTAATCTAGCTGCCGGGGGGGACACGGTGGCTCAGGGGCTAAAACGCTGAGCTTGTCAATCAGAAAGGTCGGCAGTTCGGCGATTCGAATCCCTAGCGCCGCGTAATGGAGTGACCTCCCATTTCTTGTCCCAGCTTCCGCCAACCTAGCAGTTCGAAAGCAGGTAAAAAATGCAAGTAGAAAAACAGGAACCACCTTTGGTGGGAAGGGAACAGCGTTCCGTGCACCTTCGGCGTTTAGTCATGCCGGCCACATGACCACGGAGACGTCTTCGGACAGCGCTGGCTCTTCGGCTTTGAAACGGAGATGAGCAGCGCCCCCTAGAGTCGGGAACGACTACCACATATGTGCGAGGAGAACCTTTACCTTAATCTAGCTGCCATTATCAAATTTACAATCAATTCCGTTATTGTTTCATTTATATCCAGCTTTTCCACCAGCAACAGTAACGTAATCCTTGGTGACATATCTAAATTTACATTCAAAACTGCTCTCATTTCTCTAAACACCATAATGCTCATTAATTTCTTTTTAAAGGAGGTCATGTAGCTGAGATTCTAAGGGAGCTTAACCCCAAAAGGTGGGTAGCCATGTCAAAATATAATTTATTCAACACTCTTTGGACACGACTCATTTCAAGCTATGCTAATACAGGGTTGAAACGTCCAGATTAACACTGAATAGCTGCGTTCTAAGAGGTATAATGTGTTCTGCCCACGTGCACGGATGGGGAATGCTGAGGTGTTTGCAGTACAGATTGGATCTATGAATGATAATTCCTGCCACTCTCTATGCTAACCAAACAACAAAGGAGAATATTTCTAGCTCAGGGTGGAAATAAGGTTCTACATTTAGGCAAGAAAAAAACGAAATGCACAGGTACAGGATAGATGGTACCTTGCTTAACAGTAGTAACTGTGAGAGGGATCTTGGAGTCCTAGTGGACAACCATTTAAATAGGAGCCAGCCGTGTGCAGCAGCTGCCAAAAAAGCCAACACAGTTCTAGGCTGCATAAACAGAGGGAGAGAATCAAGATCACGTGAAGCGTTAATGCCACCTTATAAGGCCTTGGAAAGGCCACACTTGGAATCCTGCATCCAGTTTTGGTCACCACGATGTAGAAAAGATGTGGAGAGTCTAGAAAGAGTGCAGAGAAGAGCAACAAAGAGGATTAGGAGACTAAAACATATGAAGAACGGTTGCAGGAACTGGGTATGTCTTGTTTATTGAACTATGGGAGACATGATAGCAGTGTTGCGATATCTCAGGGGTTGCCACAAAGAAGAGGGAGCCAAGCTATTCTCCAAGGCACCTGAGGGTAGAACAAGAAGCAATGGGTGGAAACTAATCAAGGAGAGAAGCAACTTAGAACAAAGGAGAAATTTATGAAAGTACTTGTCTACTCTGTTAAGGCTTGGCTGACAACCAAACAGCTTAATTCGGTCTGTTTTTTTAATGAAAAGGGAATCCTATCAGAACCTTGTTGTCTGCCGTAACTGGATCTGAATCTGGGGCATGATAGCAGTCTTCTGACATCTAAGGGACAAGGAATGACAGATGGAAACTTATCAAGAAGTGATCCAACCAGGAACGAAGGAGAAATTTATTATTCTAACTGTTAATTAATTGCTCTAACTTTAGTTCCTGTGGAGAAATCCTAATGGATGTCTCAAACCTTTCCCGCATATCAAGGACCAACTGGTTGTGTTTGAAGAATTAGGAGCTGCATTTTAATTTCCTGGAAAGCCACAAGGATGGCAGAGACGCTCTTGTTCCAAGCATTCCGGAACAGCGACATGTTCCAGAAACAATCGAAGAAGACAAATCTGGCAGATGGTTCCCAGGTTATGGCATTTATGATTATAGCTCTCCTGTATTTTACACTGAGATGGAATGGATGACTCTGTTGGAGGAGGAGGAGGAGGAGGGGGGGGGGGAGGAGGGTGAAAAGAAGAAGAAGGAGAAGGAGAAGGAGAAGGAGGAGAAGGAGGAGGAGGAGGAGGAGAAGAAGAAGAAGAAGAAGAAGAAGAAGAAGAAGAAGAAGAAGAAGAAGAAGAAGAAGAAGAGAAGAAGAAGAAGAAGAAGAAGAAATAATAACATGTGCTAAGTGGGAGGAAGAAGAGAAGGAAGACAGAGAAAGAGATAGCAAATCTAATTTTCATTTTTTTTCCTGGCATCAGAATAATGCCGTGTTTCTCAACCTCAGCTCCTTTAAGACGGATGGACTTCAATTTCCCAGAACTTCACAGCCAGCATACAACACTGCAATAATTTCTGGTAGATATTTATTTGCATGTTCTCACACCAAAAAAATGTGGAAACAAACAGCAGGGGCTTGGGCTCTAAGGTCCCTTCCAGCCCTATGATCCTATGATTGGGTTGTGGTCCTCACACACCTGGCCTGACTTGAAGAGATAGTGTTGTTGTTCTTGTTAGTTGCAAAGTCATATCCGACCCATCGCGACCCCATGGACCACGTTCCTCCAGGCCTTCCTGTCCTCTCCCATCCTCTGGAGTCCATTTAAGCTCACGCCGGCTGCTTCGGTGACTCCATCCAGCCACCTCATTCTCTGCCGTCCCCTTCTTCTTCTTCTTTTGCCCTCCATCGTTCCCAGCATGAGGCTCTTCTCCAGGGAGTCCTTCCTTCTCATCAGGTGGCCAAAGTCTTTGAGTTCCCTCTTCAGGATCTGGCCTTCTAAAGAGCAGTCAGGGTTGATCTCCTCTAGGACTGACCGGTATTAGTCCGATTAGTTAGTAGATAGTATTGACTTCCATCTAAATAACCATACATGAATCCTTGAAATGCTGCAATCTTCACAATTGTGGCACTGGGATTGCTTTGTAGCTGTTTGATGCTTTAATATATGACTTGTTTTGGAGGTGATTCTGTGACTGTCCACTCGTGAATTCTTGCCTTAAAGGCTGAACCTTGCAAACGACAAATTCATTTCTTTATCTGATGCAGTTTAGTATATCTATTCTGTGTTTCCAAGTGATAAACAGCAAGAGCAGATTGAATGTCACTGATTCCTGCCGTCTACCCCACCCACCCCTGTGAGAAAATGGACCATTGACAGCTTTTTCTTACAAGGAGCAGATCAGACAAACCAATTGTAGTTGCCCCTTTTTTTTTGTCTTCCTCCGTGGTTTTGTCTTTTTAATAATTCCAGAGAGAGGCGAGAGACGTACATCACGCCAAGGGAAATGAAGGAATCCTTCATTGGATGAACCCAAACCCTGCTCGCCTTTAACGGTGATCTTTTCAAAAATCCCCTTGTTAGATTCTGCTCCTCTCTCCTCCACCCCAGTTTTTTTCACTGATGTCAAAACAGAAAACCACATGGGCTAATATTTCTGAAAGAGAGATAAGTTTAAATTCATCGCACGCGGATCCTTTGCTCTCCTCTCAGTGAGGGGGGGAGGGGGAGAGAGAGGGAGAGTGAAAGAGGGGGAGGGAGAGAGGGAGGGAGAGGGAGGGAGAGGAGGAGGGGAGCGGGAGGAGAGGGAGGAGGAGAAGAGGGGAAGGTGGGCGATAGGGGGACAGAGAAGGAGGGAGAAAGAGGGGAAAGAGGGAGGGAGAGATACAGGAGAGGGAGGGAGGAAGAGGGGAGGAAACAGGGGACAGGGAGAAGAGAGAGAGGGAGAAGGGGAGAAGGAGAAGGGGGAGAGGGAGAAGGAGGGAAGAGGAGGGAGAGATAGGGAGAGGGAGGAAGAGGGGAGGGAGAGAAACAGGGGACAGGGAGAAAGAGAGAGAGGGAGAAGGGGGAGAGAGAGAAGGAGGGGAGAGGAGGGAGAGATAGGGAGAGGGAGAAAGAGGGAGGGAGAGATGGGGAGAGGAGAGGGAGGGCAATAGGGGGACAGGGGAAAAAGGGAGAGGGAGGAGAAAGAGGGGGAAGGGAGAGATACGGGAAAGGGAGGGAGGAAGAGGGGAAGAAGAGAGAGGGGAAAGGAGAATGAGGAGAGGGAGAAGGGGGAGAGGGAGAAGGAGGGGAGAGGAGGGAGATTAATTAAACAGATTAATTAGGGAGGCTAAAACATATGAAGAAGGGTTGCTGGAACTGGGTACGTCTAGTTTAATGAAAAGGAGGACTAGGGGAGACATGATAGCAGTCTTCCAACTTTCTATAAAGCACCTGAGGGTAGAACAAGAAGCAATGGGTGGAAACTAATCAAGGAGAGAAGCAACTTAGAACTGAAGAGAAATTTCCTGACAGTGAGAACAATTAACCAGTGGAACAGAAGTTGCCTCCAGAAGTTGTGAATGCCCCAACACTGGGAGTCTTTAAGAAGATGTTAGATATCCATTTGTCTAAAGTGGTGTAGGGTTTCCTGCCTAAACAGAGGGTTGGACTAGAAGACCTCCAAGGTCCCTTCCAACTCTGTTATTCTATTCTAAGTCTAAACAATTAAACAACTCCAGAAGATTCCAGCTTGGGTGGCAGTTTGCAGCTTTTCTGCAGCTGATTTATTTTAAGAAAAAAGACCTATTGACTTCACCTTCTCCCCTTTCTGACCTCTGGCTCATACATTATTTTGGAAGACCAAAGCCAGTTGGCAGCTGATGCTTTGACAATTGATCCCTGGTGTTGCACTCGCCAGAATTCTACCCAAAATGCAGCCCTCCTCCTCTTAGTCATTCCTCAAAACAAACAATTTTCCAATTCTGTCTGGAAAAGAAACAGCCAGCCTTAAACTGCTTATGGCAGACAATTGGTTCTGCTTGTTAATTCATCACGATCAGAGTGTTCTTTGCCTTTAATTGGCTGCAAAAATACAAACAAACAAGCCAGCAGCAACAGGCAGAAAATAAATCTTACCCATGAATTGAACAGGGCCACAAAACTATGTTCTGACCGACGCTTCCCAAGAGCGGGAATCAAACTCCTTGTCCCGACAAAAAACCCTTTTATTAATTGACTGTGAATTTTGCTCATTCGCATCCAGCAAAGTCTTTCAAGGGAGGATTTACAGTCACAGACCTTCTCTGGCTTGGAGAGCTGCCAGGCCCATATCTGCAGAACTTGGCAAGGAGTTTTGGAGATTCACAAGCCAATGAAGCGAACGAATTGCCTCCTGCAAACTCCACTCCCCTTTCGCTCCTCTTTTATTTCCTCTGGGAGGGGCCATTCACCGTCCACCTGTGGCCTTTCTCCCAAGTCAACCCTGATTTCTTAGCTGTTCCCTTCGTCTGGCAACTCTGTGCATGCGCACATTGGGAAGAGGCACCAGCTGTTCTTCTGCCTCACTGATGTCTGACTCTGAAGGCAGCTGATAACTGTCAGAACCTCACAGACAATTAGGCACAGCTAATCATCGGAACTTTCTTTTTTTACTTTTTAAAGCATTTTTTTACTACCAGTTCAGGCAAACTGGGCCAAACCAATAGCATTTCACCCCTGGGCCCTTCCCACACACCAATGAAGTGAAAATGAAAGTCCTTGTCAAAAGGAGGAGCCAACGTCCACCTGTGGCCTCACTCCCAAGTCGACTCCTGTTCTTTAGCTGTTCCCTTCGTCTGGCAACTCTGCGCATGCGCACACTGGGAACAGGCTCCAGCTGTTCTTCTGCCTCACTGATGTCTGATTCTGAAGGCAGCTGAGAACTGTCGGACGGCTCTGGCCCCCTCTCTGCCTCCGACACAGAGCCCTCATCAGAGCCTTCCCCAGACTCCAGGCCCATCTTCCTCCCCAACCTCCTCACTGTCCGACTCTGCTGCCAGCTCCAATGGCCGCTGGCAGACCACAACGATAGATAGATAGATGATAGATAGATAGATAGATAGATAGATAGATAGATAGATAGATAGATAGATAGATAGATAGAGAAAGATAGAGATAGAGATAGAGATAGAGATAGAGATAGAGATAGAGATAGAGATAGAGATAGAGATAGAGATAGAGATAGAGATAGAGATAGAGATAGAGATAGAGATAGAGATAGAGATAGAGATAGAGATAGAGATAGAGATAGAGATAACTATCTAGATAGATAGATAGATAGATGATAGATAGATAGATAGATAGATAGATAGATAGATAGATAGATAGATAGATAGATAGATAGATATAGAGATAGAGATAACTATCTAGATAGATAGATAGATAGATAGATAGATAGATAGATAGATAGATAGATAGATAGATAGATAGATGATAGATAGAGAGATAGAGATAGAGAGATAGAGAGATAGAGAGACAGAGAGATAGAGAGATAGAGAGATAGAGAGATAGAGAGATAGAGAGATAGAGAGATAGAGAGATAGAGAGATAGAGAGATAGAGAGATAGAGAGATAGAGAGATAGAGAGATAGAGAGATAGAGAGATAGAGAGATAGAGAGATAGAGATAGTGATATCTATCTAGATAGATAGATGATAGATGATAGATAGATAGATAGATAGATAGATAGATAGATAGATAGATAGATAGACAGACAGACAGACAGACAGACAGACAGACAGACAGACAGACAGACAGGTAATCTTTGACTTATAACAGTTCATTTAGTGACCATTCAAAGTTATAATGGCACGACAAAAATGACCGTTTTCCACACTTACGACCATTGCAGCAGCATCTCCAGGGGTCTCATGGTTGAAATTGAGAAGTTTAGCAACTGACTTTCATTTATGACTGTTGCAGTGTGCCGGGGTCATGTCACCTTCTGACCAGCAAAGCCAGTGGAGAAGCCAGATTCACCTAAACAACCGTGTTTGCCAGCTTCACGGACGGCAGGGATTCACTCCACCCCTTTCTGCGGCCAGAGAGGTCTTAAAACGAGGCAGAATTCACTTGGCAACTCTTCTTGCTTAGGAAATTCTGGGGTCAATTGTGGTTGTAAGTGGAGGACTACTTGCTAGAAACATGGAGTGTGTGTGTGAGAGAGAGAGAGGGAGAGAGAGAGGGAGGGAGACAGAGGGAGGGAGGGAGGGAGGGAGGGAGGAGCAGTTGAAAGAAATAGCGGACTCAACATTTGTCTTTTTCCACCAGCCAGAGAATTAAAAAGCCGTGTGAAGCTAATCTGGCTTCTTTTGTCATCGCCAGTGATCTGGAAGCCACAAGGTGGGCGAGCGACAAATCTTTTCGCCCACGGAGGACGGAATGGCTTTGCAAAGCTGCAGCACTTACGGAAGGAGGGAGGGAGGAAAAAAAAGAGATTTGCTGCAGTTTTCGCAGCCACCGTGCCGGAGCTTGTGCTCAATTCATTCAGCTCCCAGATCTTGCTGACGTCAGAGCAAATTTTAAACTGCTTTAAACACACAGAGATGGGGAGGGGGTGGTGGTGGAGGGGTGGGATTGAGATGTTTGGATTGGAGCTTTGATCGGGTTGCCGCAAAGGAGAAGGGAGTCAAGAGCCAAGGTGGCGCAGTGGTTAAATGCAGCACTGCAGGCTACTTCAGCTGACTGCAGTTCTGCAGTTCGGCTGTTCAAATCTCACCGGCTCAGGTTGACTCAGCCTTCCATCCTTCCCAGGTGGGTAAAATGAGGACCCGGATTCTTGTTGGGGGCCATATGCTGACTCTGTAAACCGCTTAGAGAGGGCTGAAAGCCCTATGAAGCGGTATATAAGTCTAACTGCTATTGCTATTGCTATTGAGTCAAATCTGTTCTCCAAAGCACCAGAAGGCAGGACGAGAAACAATGGATGGAAACTACTCAAGGAGAGAAGCAATCTGGAATTAAGGATAAACTTCCTAACAGTGAGGACAATTAACTGTGCTGTCCCACTCGCGCGCACACACACACACACACACACACACAACACACACACACCCCTGTGGTTTAGTGCAAGGGTCCCCAACCTTTCGGACTTCCAGGACCACTAAATTTCATAATTTTAAATCCCACAGACCACTAATAGGATCTGCCTAATGACCAGCTGGGTGTGTGTGTGGCTGGGTGGTCATGTGACTGGGTGGGTGTGGCCAACTTGATGTCACTCACATTGAGGGGCGCCTCACCAGCCTCTACTCGCCCCTCCCCTCCCAGCCACTCCTCGCCTGGGCTCCTTAGGGCCCCAAGTGGAAGCAGTTGCTGGAGCTAAGCAGCCACCACGAGAAAGAGTTGGCAAAACAGCTCAGTTCAAATTGGATCTGACCGAGGCTCAGCTGAAGCACCTCACTGAGGACTATGAACATAGGCTATCCAAGCAAATGGAAAACCTGCGGGAGTGCAAGGCGAGGTGCCAGTGCCTGGAGGCTCAGTGGGCTGAGATGGTCAGCCTGTTCCAGGCCATGATGCAGTCCCACTGGAACGAGGCCCTCTGGCTCTTTGCCACCAGCAGTGTTTCCCTCCAGTCTTCGCCCAAAGGCCCCCACCAGGAGGCTGAAGCAGACCCCAAGTCGGAATTTCTGCCCCCCTCCGACCCACAACAAAAGGGCTAATCCAAATAACATAGTCCAGTAACATATAATCAGTCTGGTACTCAAAGTTTGCTAGCAGTTGCAAAACTTACAATAGCTCACGGCACTTTCTAACAGCTAGCTTCCAAAACACTCAGATCAGATCAGCCCAGCATCTAACAAACAAGAGAGCTAACAGTCGTTCTGGCTCCCTCTTATGGCCGATTGAGGAAACAGCAACCAATCACATTTTACAGTATGATTTAAAGAAACAGGTATAGCATTGTCACATGATTTATATATTGCCAACCCAACCATTAGATTATATTCCTAACAGTTCCTCTTCTTCTTTGCTTACCAGCTGCAGCTGCGTACTTTAACATGCCCTGTGAAGAGAGGTGGCATGCTCTCCTCCCAAGTCATCAGGTTGGCCTGCACTGTTCCCGCCTTCTCGCCACTCTCTATACTCGGGGATCAGGAGGGGGTGGTCCTTGCTCATTGTCTGAACTCTGTCACTCCTCATGTCCACTGTGTCAGGCCTGCAGTCATATTCCTTTTAGGATCTTTGCCACACTCTCTCTCTTTCTTTACGATGCTGTTTCATTAGTGTAGTAATTGTGAGGGGGAATAGTAAGGAGTAGAATTGTAGAATGTGTTGTTGTCAAAATAAAACATTCCTTTCTAGAAGCCCAAGGTCATTCTTTGTGTCCACACCTCTGCACCTGACCGGAACTAGATGGGTGGAAATGCCAGTGTGGCAGAGGAAGATTGGACCATGTGATGGACTTGTGGGTGTGGGGACAAGTTCATGACCTTTCAACTGGGTGGGAACCCCAGGAAGCTTTCAGATTCGGGTTTCCCACAGATGCACCAATATGTCTCTCTTATTAAATTGGAACAGTGAGGAGGTTGGGGAGGAAGATGGGACAGTCCTGGAGTCTGGGGGAGACTCTGATGAGGGCTCTGTGTTGGAGGCAGAGTGGGGGCCAGGGCCGTCTGACAGTTCTCAGCTGCCTTCGGAGTCAGACATCAGTGAGGCAGAAGAACAGCTGGAGCCTGTTCCCAGTGTGTGCATGCGCAGAGTTGCCAGACAAAGGGAACAGCTAAAGAACAGGGGTCGACTTGGGAGTAAGGCCACAGATGGACGGTGAATGGCCCCTCCCAGAGGAAATAAAAGAGGAGCGAAAGGGGAATGGAAATTGCAGGAGACCATTAGTTCACTTAATTTGTTCGTGACTCTCTGAGACTCCTTGCCAATATTTTGCAGATATCAGCCTGGCAGCTCTCCAAGCCAGATAAGGTCTGTGACTGTAAATCCTCCCTCGAAAGACTTTGCTGGATGTGAATGAGCAAAATTCACAGTCAATTAAATAAAAGGGTTTTTTGTTGGGACAAGGAATTTGTTTCAGGCTCTCAGTCAGAATACATGGCAGATCTATTTGCAGAGACAGGAACAGCCATTTCTCCAGCATGGTGTACAGGTAGTCCTCTACTTATGGCCACAATTCAAGCCCAAAATTTCCGTTGCTAAGTGAGACAGTGGCTAGGTTTTGCCCCATTTTAAGACCTTTCTTACCAAAGTTGCTGAGGGAATCCCTACTGTTGTTAAATCAATAAAGCCGCCGTTAAGTGAATCCAGCTTCCTCGTTGACGTGGCTTGTCAGAAGGTAACGAAATCCGGGGCGCTGCAACGGTCATAAATATGAGTCAGGTGCCAAGAATCTGAAATTTGATCCACATCGTGCCCACGGGGATGCTGCAACGGTCGTTAGTATGAAAAGAGGTCGTAAAGCCACTTTTTTTTCACTGCCCCTGCAACAGTCACTGAACGGAGGGTTGTAATTTGGGTCTCTTGAGCAGGGGGTTGGGCTAGATGACCTCCGGGGGTCCCTTCCAGCCCTGTTCTGCTATGTTCTATGGATATTTCCTCTTGTTTCCCTTTTGCAGTGGCCGTGGCCGTAGGCAACCCCTGGAAAAAAAGCCACCGTGTCCATCGGCCAAGAACGGCAAGGAGGCCCAGGGCTGATTTGTGTAATAAAGTGTAATCATTACTCAGGGATGTGATGCGTTGGATGGAATGGATGGAATGGATGGAATGGAGGGAGGGAGGGAGGGAGGGAGGGAGGGGGGGAATCTGGTCATTAAAAAGAAATGATTTCAACCTCGTTTTGGCTCTTGCAAGCTGGTTGCTGCTGACGTCCATTGCAAAGGAAGGCTGCGATTTTAGAGGGGGGAAAATACCCAATGAGCCGCGCCTGAATGCAACGCGGTTGATTGGAGTGAAATAACGCTCATCTCTTTCTTTCTTTCTTTCTTTCTTTCTTTCTTTCTTTCTTTCCTTCCTTCTTTCCTACCTTCTTTCCTTCTTTTTTCTCTTTCTTTCCTTCCGCCTTCCTTCCCTCCCTCCATTCCTTGCTTGCTTACTCCCTCCCTCCCTCCCTTTCTTTTCTTTCTTTCTTTCTTCCTTCCTTTTTTCTTTCATTCTTTCCTTCTTTCTTTCCCTTTCCTTCTTTCTTTCTTTTTTCTTTCTTTCTCTCTTTTTTCTTTTTTCCCTCCTTCTTTTCTTTCTTTCCTTCCCTTCCTTCCCTCCTTTTTTCTTCTTTCCTACCTTCTTCCTTCCCACCTTCTTTCCTTCCTTTTTTCTTTATTTCTTTCCGTCTTTCCTACCTTCTTCCTTCCTTCTAGCTTTCTTCTTTTTTCTTTCCTTCCTTTCTTTTCTTCCCTCCTTCCTTTTTTCTTCTTTCTATCTTCTTCCTACCTTCCTTCCTTCCTTTTTTCTTTTTTTTCCTTCTTTCCTACCTTCTTTTTTCTTTCTTTCCTTCCATCTTCCTTCCTTCCCTCCCTCCCTCACTTGCTTGCTTGCTTCCCCCCCTCCTTTCTTCCCTCTCTTTCTTTCCTTTCCTTCCTTCTTTCCTTCCTTCCTTTTTTTCTTTCCTTCCTTCATCCCTCTCCCCCTCCTTCCCTCCCTCCCTCCCACCCATTACTCACCCTCCCTCCCATCTTTCTTTTCTTCCTTCTTTCTTATCTTCCTTTCTTTTTTCTTCCTTTCTTTTCTTCCTTTGTTTCCCCCTTTTTTCTCTTTCCTTCTTTCCTTTTTTCTTTCTTCTGTTCTTTCTTTCTTTGCTTCCTTCCTTTTTCTTTCCTTCCATCTTCCTTTCCTTTCCTTTTTCTTTTTCTTCCCTTCTTTCTTTCTTTTTCCATCCTCTGCTTAAGAGCTCCACATCCCTTTGAAAACATTAATTAATGTCTGGCTGAAAGCAAATATTATCTCGTTATTTTTTCTTTCTTTTTTTGCACAATGAAGGGGAAAGGAAAGAAGAGAAAAGCAGGGGGAGGAGGGGGGGAGAAATCACAAGTCCAATATGACCAAAAACTCTTTTTTTCTGACTCATCCCCCGCCAAAGGATTTGAAGGTTCTATCTCAAATAGGCGCTCTCTCTCTCTCTCTTTTTCCTTTTGAATATTCATGTAATTATCACGATACGTGGAAATCAAAGGCATGTTTATGTAGCTTGTTCAAAAGCCTTTTCATACTGTCAATTTTCTGGGTGGAAGCAGAGATACATTTTCTTTGTTGCTTCGATTCTCTTGTTCTCCCTTTAGAATTCTTTCGCGGTTTGGCAGGTCCTAAACGGCCTTGACAGATTTCAGAAATTAAGCAAGGTTGGTTCTAGGCAGAATCTGGAGCTTTGAAAAGAACATCTCAAAGGAAGTGGGGAAGAGCCGGAAGATGTGGGTGCACCATGACTGGAAGTTTTCAAGAGCAGATTGGACAGCCAGTGCCCAGAGTAGCAGAGATAGTCCCCCTCTTAAAAAAACCATTCATTTAATGACCGAAGTTACAATAGCACTGAAAAAAGTGACCATTTTTCACACTTAACAACGTGGCAGAAACTTTAGCCAGAACATCAAAAGGATACTCAGAATACTATCTACATCATCTATCAATCCATCCATCCAGTGGTGGGATTCAGACATTTTTACTACCGGTTCTGTGGGCGTGGCTTGGTGGGCAGGGCGGGGGAAGGATACTGCAAAATCCCCGTTTCCTCCCTATCAGCTGGGACTCGGGAGGCAGAGAAGAGATGGGGGCGGGGCCAGTCAGAGGTATTTACCAGTAGTTCTCCGAACTACTCAAAATTTCCACTACCGGTTCTCCAGAACTGGTCACAATCGAATATGACCTTGCCAAGACAATCTCAATCTTACATGGGAAAAGACCCGAATACAACAAGACCAGCTATAGATAGATGATAGATGATAGATGATAGATGATAGATGATAGATGATAGATGATAGATGATAGATGATAGATGATTGATAGATGATAGATGATAGATGATAGATGATAGATGATAGATGATAGATGATAGATGATAGATGATAGATGATAGATGATAGATGATAGATGATAGATGATTGATAGATGATAGATGATAGATGATAGATGATAGATGATAGATGATAGATGATAGATGATAGATGATAGATGATAGATAGATGATAGATAGATAGATAGATAGATAGATAGATAGATAGATAGATAGATAGATAGATAGATAGATATAGAGAAAGATAGATAGATAGATAGATAGATAGATAGATAGATAGAGAGAAAGATAGAGAGATAGAGTGATAGAGTGATAGAGAGATAGATAGAGATACAGATACAGATAGAGATAGATGTTTTTTTCATAGATTTTCATGGGCGTAGATATGCTGGTCTTCTTGTATTCGGGTCTTTTCCCGTGTAAGATTGAGATTGTCTTGGCAACATTTCAGCGAGGTCTCACTCGCCATCTTCAGGCTGGGTTAAGCCCAAATCTCAATCTTAAACGGGAAAAGACCCGATACAACAAGACCAGCATAGCATAGATAGAGATAGAGATAGAGATAGAGATAGAGATAGAGATAGAGATAGAGATAGAGATAGAGATAGAGATAGAGATAGAGATAGAGATAGAGATAGAGATAGAGATAGAGATAGAGATAGAGATAGAGATAGAGATAGAGATAGAGATAGAGATAGAGATAGAGATAGAGATAGAGATAGAGATAGAGATAGAGATAGAGATAGAGATAGAGATAGATAGAGAGCGAGACAGACAGACAGACAAAAAGACAGACAGTTGATAGATCTCTGTCTGTCTATCGATCTAGCTATCATAATGTATGTATGTATGTATGTATGTATGTATGTATGTATAATACGATAGGTAGGTAGGTAGGTAGGTAGGTAGGTAGGTAGGTAGGTAGGTAGGTAGGTAGGTAGATAGATAGATAGATAGATAGATAGATAGATAGATAGATAGATAGACAGACAGACAGACAGACAGACAGATAGATGATAGATAATGATAGGTAGGTGGATGATAGGTAGGTAGGTAGGGAGAGAGAGATAATGGTAGATAGATAGATAGATAGATAGATAGATAGATAGATAGATAGATAGATAGATAGATAGATAGATAGATAGATAGATAGATAGATAATGATAGGTAGGTAGAGAGATAGAGAGATAGATGATAGATGATAGATAGATAGATAGATAGATAGATAGATAGATAGATAGATAGATAGATAGATGATAGATAGATAGATAGATAGATAGATGATAGATAGATAGATAGATAGATAGATAGATAGATAGATAGATAGATAGATAGATAATGATAGGTAGGTGGATGATAGGTAGGTAGAGAGATAGAGAGATAGATGATAGATAGATGATAGATAGATAGAAGATAGATAGATAGATAGATAGATAGATAGATAGATAGATAGATAGATAGATAGATAGATAGATAGATAGATAGATAGATGATAGGCAGGCAGGCAAGCAGTGGGGGCCTTACAAACATTATACAGGTAATCCACGGCTTGGAGTTTCGACCACATGATAGTGGCCACCATCTTGAATATTTTGACCTCTCCTCCCTGCAAATACCTCTGAAAATAGCCTTGCCCCCTCCGATGAGGCCCAGGTCCCTAGTGTAGATGTTTAAGTGCCCTGCACCATTTAATAAATAACTGCCCTCAAAGCCACTGCCCAGTTTGCCTTGGCCTGTTGCCGAAGCCTTGGTGCTAGGCAAATGTCTTTGATACACAATAAAGAAAAATTCAGGAGAACAAACTACTCAGGGGCGGTTTATGAATCAATCTGGAGTCAGCTCAGCTCATCCTTATCTGGTCCCGCAGACATTGGGCACTTCATGTGGCTGGAATCGTGTCGAATGATGATGCTGCCAACTGAGCTACAATCACCAGAAATTATCCTGCTGGCGGCTGTTTCCTCTTCTGGTTCAAAGCATTGTCTTCTCCTTCCTCTCCTCAATTGGCTGAGCAGGCAGAGAACTCTCATTTTGGCAGGTAGATGTTGAAGAAAAGAAGTGAGCTGGGCTCACCCATGAAGCTTCAGCTGGTGGCAGAATTAATTCGTTTTCTCACCTTTGAGAATGTAGAGCCATAAGCTATCAACCCTCTTTAAATCTCTTCTAACGATGCTCCTTCCTTCCTTCCTTCCTTCCTTCCTTCCTTCCTTCCTTCCTTCCTTCCTTCCTTCCATCCTTCCTTCCTTCCTTCCTTCCGTCCTTCCTTCCTTCCTTCCTTCCTTCCTTCCTTCCTTCCTCTCACTCTCTCGGAGGTGATGTGGTTTTGTGTGCCGCCTGCATCCAATACAATACAATAGCAGAGTTGGAAGGGACCTTGGAGGTCTTCTAGTCCAACCCCCTGCCCAGGCAGGAAACCGTATACCATTCCAGACAAATGGCTATCCAGCTTCTTCTTTAAAACTTCCAGTATTGGGGCATTCACAACTTCTGGAGGCAAGTTGTTCCACTGATTAATTGTTCTCACTGTCAAGAAATTTCTCCTCGGTTCTAAGTTGCTTCTGTCCTTGATTAGTTTCCACCCATTGCTTCTTGTTCTACCCTCAGGTGCTTTGGAGAATAGTTTGACTCCTGCTTCTTTGTGGCAGCCCCTGAGATATTGGAAGGCTGCTATCATGTCTCCCCTGGTCCTTCTTTTCATGAAACTAGACATACCCAGTTCCTGCAACCGTTCTTCATTATCTTTGTTGCTCTTCTCTGCAACAGGGATGGTTTAGCCATCACTGGCTTATGGGTTCAGGAACCCGATTCTAGCCCGGGAGAAAAGACTAAAACCTGCCCTTCCGTATCAGCCTTTCCCCATCTCCGCCATTTCCCTTCCTCCCCAATTAGCAAAAGCCTTGCAAATTGCAAGCTCTCGCCTGGCCAATTGTGCCTCCGATGTAAGCATTAATTTCTAATCAGCCGCCTATTGAGCAGCTTCCTGCAAGAAAATGCCGTTTTTGGGGTTTCGGCCGAGCAGCGTTCCTGGATGTCTGTAATTTGACACAAAATGCCCTTTGCAAAAAGAACCAGCTTAACGGCCTTCGATTCCCTCTCCACCTACATCGATGAGGGCCAGTTTGGTGTCGTGGTGAAGGTGGTGGCTTAGAAACTGGGAGATGGTGAGTTCTAGTGCTGCCTTAGGCATGAAAGCCAGCTGGGTGACTTTGGGCCAATCATCAGGAGTTTGGGAGTTCTAGTCCTGCCTTACGTTAGAAAGCTGGCTGGGTGACTATGAACCAATCACCAGGAGTTCTAGAACCCCGGATCCATCTTCACTGGCAGAGGCATTTTCTCGAGCAAAACCAAATAAAAACGAAACCAAAGGAGAAAATGTTTCTCCTTTTGCATTTGAGCACCCAAGAAGGGACAGGAAAGGAGAAAGGGAAAGAGGAAAGACAAAGAAAAAGAAGGGAAGATGAGAAGAGAGCAAGGAAGGAAAAAGAAGGAAAGAGGGGAAGGAAGAAGAAAGGAGAAGGAAGAGGGAGGGAAGGAAGGAAGGAAAGAAGGAAGGAAAAGGAGAAAGGGAGAGAGGAAAGACAAAGAAATTCCCTCCTTCCTTCCCTCCTTTCTTCTTCTATAAAAATTTTTTATCAAGACGCCCCCCCCTCTCCCCACCGGTCAATGGTGTCCCTCTTTACCAATCTGAAAATCTGGTCACCTTACGCCAAGAGGATTATGAAACTCGGCTAGGCGCACAGAGCGCGCCAGATGCCTTGGCTCTCTTTCAGTGTTGAAATGATTTATTCTTTATTCGTTTTTTTTTTTTTGCAGGACGATTAGTCATTCAGCCAGCAGGCTTTGCATTCATCACCGGAACTGCTTGTGGTGGCACCCGAGAGATAAAAACTGTAGGGTAATGAACATGTCTCCTAGAAACGGCGGTCCGCACACCATCACCATAAAGCTCGAGGCAATCAAAATGATAGAGAACTATATTTTCTCGGCGCCTTTCGCCTTGTGGGAAGTTAGCACCCACCAGTGCTAACCAGTGGGGGGTTCCGGATTCCGTTGCAACCGCACGCATGCGTACTTTACCTCTTGCGACGCCTCCGCGAGCCTCCGTGATGCTTCAGCTGCTTGGTGGAGTTTGGTTTGGTTTGGTTTATTGGATTTATATGCCGCCCTTCTCCCAAGGACTCAGGGTGGCGTACAACATTAAAAAAAACCACATATTACAAAAGTTTTAAAAAAATTAAATAGAATATCCCAAACACACCCAATTAAGATTAACAATAACATTTCTTTAAAAAAAAATTCGATTAAAATTAACAATAATCAATCATTTATTTTGTTTTGTTCAGGCCAGGCTGGCTTGCTGGAAAAGCCAACCTTTTAGGGCGCGTCAGAAGGACCGGAGGTCGGGGATTATACGAAGCTCCGGGGGCAGCTCATTCCAGAGGGAAGGGGCTCCCACAGAGAAGGCTCTCCCCCTGGGGGGTCGCTAGCCGACACTGTCTGGCCGACGGCACCCTGAGGAGGCCAACTCTGTGGGATCGCACTGGACGGTGGGAGGCTACCGGTGGCAGTAGGTGGTCTCGCAGGTATCCTGGGCCTAAGCCATGGAGCGTTTTAAAGGTCATAATTAGTACCTTGAATCGCACCCGGAAGACAACCGGCAACCAGTGCAGGCCGCCTAAAAGGGGTGTAACATGGGAGCACCTGGGTGCCCCCATAATAACCCGCGCAGCCGCATTCTGGACCAGTTGAAGCCTCCGGGTGCTCTTCAAGGGCAGCCCCATGTAGAGAGCATTACAGTAGTCCAGGCGAGAAAGGACGAGGGCATGAGTGACTGTGCACAGAGCATCCCGATCCGAGGGCATGAGTGATGCGCAGGCGCCATGTGCTCCGTGCGCATGCACGGAAGCACTGAAAAGCTCAAATACACCAAGGAGCTCGAGTGGGCAGGTGGGCCCTCCAGAGCACCATACCGAAATGGTACCCGGTGCTCCGGGCAGGCACTGGTAAGCCCGTACCAGGGCGTACCTCCTGCAACCCACCACTGGGACCCACCCGTCTCCTAAAAAAATGAGATATTTTAGGAAATATTAAAATATTTCTCCTAAAAAGGAGGCAGAAACTCCCCCCCCCACCTTTGTCAATGGGCAAATTTCTAATGTTGGATTTTCCCCCTTACCAGAGGGAGCCCCCTTGTGGAGTACTGTGAAGCTGTTACCATGGAAACTCCACTGCGGTGCACAGTAGAAGTCCTTGTAAGGCACAACAGGCTGTATCTTAACACAACACACACCCAGAGGGGTTTTAGGAGTGTCTTACCAGCACAATATTTTTCTCCAGAGGGTACGTCATCAGTGTACCAAGTTTGGTTGAAATTACTTGAGGCGTTTCAGAGTTGTGCTGGAACACACACACACACACACACACACACGGAGGGAGGGAGGGAGGGAGGGAGGGAGGGAGAGAGAGAGAGAGAGAGAGAGAGAGATGATAGATAGATAGATAGATAGATAGATAGATAGATAGATAGATAGATAGATAGATAGATAGATAGATAGATAGAGGACCTCAGCTCCCAGAATTCCATGTGAACCTCAGCCTTCAGAATTCCTCAGCCAGGATATGTGGACTGCATCTCCCACAATTCCTTAGTCAGCATGTGTGGACTTCAACTCCCAGAATCCCCTATGAATTTCATTCCCTCAGAATTCCTCACCCAGCCTATGTGGACTGCAACTCCCAGAATTCCCTAGCCAGCATGCTGACTGGGGAATTCTGGGTATGGAAGTCCATACTTCATAAAGTACCCAAGACTGAGAGACAGTGGGTTTAAGCTATCTCAAAAGCATGAAAACCCCACCCCATAACCAGCATCGATTGCTCCTGTGAAGGGAGTATGTCAGTGGATCAAACTTAGCAGCCTGCGGGAAGGAAAAATATTTCCCCCAAAAGACCTCATATTTGAAACTCTCATTGAATTGAATCCCAGTGAATTGATGGCCAAGGACCAAGAGACAAACATCCCTGGAGAGATTTTTATTATACTTCGAAAGGTCAGAGGCATTTTTAGGTAATCTTACAACTGGGAGATGAAGTCATCTGATTTCATAAAGATGGGCTGATTTGAGTTTTCGCCAATTCTACCTGGAAACCTCTCAAGATTTTATATGGGAGGTAGGCAAAACCCTCTGCGATCCAGAAGTCTTGCAAAAATTTATGTCTATTTTATTATAATTTCTTTTTTATGACTGTTGTGAGCTGCTCAGAATCACTGACTCAAATTTCATCTATGTTTTTAGTCTGATGTGTGGGGTTCCGTTAGATACACCATATAAGACTGGTGGAAACTGAATAATTCAAATCCTACGTGAAAGAGCTAGGAATTATTAAGGCAGCATCTAAGAAGGGAAGCAGTCCTTGACGTACAGCAGTTCATTTAGTGACTGAAAAAGCCAACAGAGTTCTGGGCTGTATCAACAAGATCACGTAAAGTGTTAATACCACTTTATAAGGCCTTGGTAAGGCCACATTTGGAGTCTGCCACCAGACTCCGACAGCGAGGGGCCCAATGAGTCTGGAGGATGTGGAGGGCCCTGGACAGGGTTCCGACTCCAAGCAGGGCGCAGAGAGACTGGTTGGCCACCAGATGTCGCCTGAGCCTTGGATCAGTGGGGAGGAGGCAAGGGACAGTGATCCAAAAAACAACAGTGAGTTGTTCCAGGATGCACGCTGTCGAAGAGCTACTCGGCATCCAGAACAACTACGTAATTACAGGAGGTAATTACGCTCAGCTGATGGTCATTAAGCTCCTCTCCGTATAAAAGAGATGCAGCACTAGGGGTTCGAACCACCAAACTGCCAACCTTCTGATCGACTATAAAAGAGACTGTTTGTGCCACGCCCTTCTTGCAGAAGTCAACGCTTGGACTAAAGAGAAACTAACTTGGCAGGCTGGATTGCTGCCAGAGTTTGTTTGCATTGCGGCCAAAGTCTTTATCTATTTGTTTACTTGGCTTTCAGCCACCGAGAGTCTGGACTTGCTATTAAAGGACATTCTCATTAAGCGTGTCTCGGCTTTCGTTACTGGACGGAGGAGGAGGTCAGAACACCTCTTTATCCTTTATTTTCACTGTGCTCTGTCTTGTGGGGATCTCAGTTTGCCTGCTTCCCTGGATTTCTGGCTCTGGCTACTTTTGGTTAACTTGGCTTACTGGACTTCTGACCTGGGTTATTGGTTATTGCTTACTGGACTACTGGAGCCAGAGTCCATCTCAGCCCGGCCATCAATTGCTCCAACCTAGTTGGTCCCCAGAGGAGGAGAGAGGCCAGCCGTGCCCGTAATTGGTCGGTAACAAAGTAATTTCAAGTAACGAGACCCATTTAACGGGCCTATTGTCAAGTTCCACTTTCTTAAGTCGAGAAACATTGATTTTTTTGTCCCTGTCAACCCCTAATGGAGAGATTACAGTGACAGGACGGTCTTTTAAGTCTCGGGAAACAACCGTTTTCTGATTGAAGAGGTTCCCTGATTGCTTAGCTGGAGTGGTTTCCTGCTTATCTGCTAAGGAGGCTCTGTGCGCCTTAGGAAGAAGCAGTGCTTTCATCACAATCGTTGTTGTTCAGTCCCTAAATCGTGTCCGGCTCTCCGCAACTCCATGACCACAGCATGCCACCCCTGTCCTTCCCCCTGTGCTCCTCCTCTGTCGCCTGCAAAAGAGGTAAGAAATGCACAAGTCTAGACTCACACAGAACTCCCTCGGCTGCGGCTTCCCCTTTGGCATTTGAGCATCCAGGAAGGGACAGGAAAGGAGAAAGGGGAAAGAGGAAAGAAAAAGAAAAAGAAAAAGAAAAAGAAAAAGAAAAAGAAGGGAAGAGAGGAAGAGAGCAAGGAAGGAAAAAGAAGGAAAGAGGGGAAGGAAGAAGGAAAGAGAATGAAAAGGAAAGGAAGGAAGGGAAGGGAAAAGGGAAAGAGGAAAGAAAAAGAAAAAGAAAAAGAAGGGAAGAGAGCAAGAAAGGAAAAAGAAGGAAAGAGGGGAAGGAAGAAGAAAGAAGAAAGAAGAGGGAAGGAAAAAGAAGAAAAGGAAGGAAGGAAGGGAAGGAGAAAGGGAAAGAGGAAAGACAAAGAAAAAAGAAGGGAAGATGGGAAGAGAGCAAGGAAGGAAAAAGAAGGAAAGAGGGGAAGGAAGAAGGAAGGAGAATGAAAAGGAAAGGAAAAAAAGAAAAGGAAGGAAGGGAAGCAGAAAGGGAAAGAGGAAAGAAAAAGAAGGGAAGATGGGAAGAGAGCAAGAAATGAAAAAGAAGGAAAGAGGGGAAGGAAGAAAAAAGGAGAAGGAAGAGGGAAGGAAAAAGAAGAAAAGGAAGGAAGGAAGGGAAGGAGAAAAGGAAAGAGGAAAGACAAAGAAAAAGAAGGGAAGATAGGAAGAGAGCAAGGAAGGAAAAAGAAGGAAAGAGGGGAAGGAAGAAGGAAGGAGACTGAAAAGGAAAGGAAGAAAGGGAAGGAAAAGGAATGAAGGGAAGGGAAAAGGGAAAGAGGAAAGAAAAAGAAGGGAAGAGAGCAAGAAAGGAAAAAGAAGGAAAGAGGGGAAGGAAGAAGAAAGAAGAAAGAAGAGGGAAGGAAAAAGAAGAAAAGGAAGGAAGGGAGGGAAGGAGAAAGGGAAAGAGGAAAGACAAAGAAAAAAGAAGGGAAGATGGGAAGAGAGCAAGGAAGGAAAAAGAAGGAAAGAGGGGAAGGAAGAAGGAAGGAGAATGAAAAGGGAAGGAAGGGAAGGGAGGGAACATTCAGCCCTTGTTCCTTAGCTGTTTCCTTCTCCCGGCAGTTCTGTGCATGCGCACACCAGAAACAGGCTCCAGCTGTTCTTCTGCCTCACTGATCTCCGATTCCGAAGGCAGCTGATCACTGTTGGATGGCCCTGGCCCGCTCTCTGCCTCCAACGCAGAGCCCTCGTCAGAGCCTTCCCCAGACTCCAGGACTGGCCCATGTTCCTCCCCAACCTCCTCACTGTCTGAGTCTGCCGCCAGATCCGATGGCCGCTGGCTGGCCACAACACAAGAGGTTAGAACTGGCAGGAACCCGTCCCTGATAGAAGGCCGCAGAAGAAAGAGATATGAACCAAAGTTTTCAGCTAGGATGATTTCAAAATTTCCCAGAAATATTTGTAATCCTGCTGAGCCGTTGCTAACTGTGAAACATGTTGCTTTTTTTCTTTTGCCAAAATAGACACTTGTATGGATTCGTTTAAAACAGGAAGAATGACACTGTTGGAAATGACGAATTGAAAGTAATGTGCACAGGTGTTCGCAGAGAGTGACAGTGAAATTGTGAAGAGTGTATGTGGTTAGGAGAAAAGTATAAAATGATAGGATTCAAGATCAGCTCGGGGCCCTTTGATTTATAGCAGTCCATGTAGGACCTGCTATATGTCATTGGGCCCCATTGCAATGGCTGGTTGATGTAAGTGTATTACTGCTATTATATCCTTTATATCAATGTTTCTCAACCTTGGCGACTTTAAGTTCTGCGGACTTCAACTCCCAGAATCCCCCCAGTCAGCATAGCTGGCTGGGGAATTCTGGGAGTTGAAGTTCACAGGACTTAAAGTCGCCAAGGTTGAGAAACACTGCTTTATATCTATTCATATTGGAATTTTCTTATGACACGCCCCGGAAGAGAAGCTGCCAAGTGGGCATGCCCATGGCGGGAAATGAACTTCTGGTTTCCAGCATGCACATGTGCACCAGCCAGCTTGTCTTCCGGTTACTGGTGTGCATGCCCGTGTGATGATCAGCTGGCCAGCACTTATGCACACAATGGAAACTGGAAGGCCACCTCTTCTGGTTTCCAGCACTGCCACCTGTGCAAAAAAACCAGCTGATTGTTGCATGTGCATTCATGCCAAAAACCCAGAAGAGGAAAAGGGCAATGCTACACATGCCAGCCAACATGGCTCCACGTGCCACTTCTGGGCCCATAACCAGTGTTAGGTAAGCTCCCCGCTAGGCTAGTATGCCTAGTGTGCAATATAGCCCAGGTTCAAATCCCAGTAAGGGTATGGCTAGCTGATGAGAGCTAAATAGCTTGAAATAGATCTATACTAGTCTCCCTTTATTTATTTATCAGCACAAATAAAAAACCACAAATATAACAAAGGCAACAGTAAAAATATTGGGTTTCTGTCATGATGGACTCTTGTGACGAGCCGAAGGACAGATGATGGAAGCAATTAGCTTCCTCCCATAATTGGGGCTTACCAGGGGTTGTAAAAAATCATATATATATGATTTTTTCTGTAGCTCAAATGGTTAACTCCCTGCCTGGGAGGCAATAGAGCACAGGTTCGAATCCCAGTAAGGATATGGCTAGCTGATGAGAGCTAAATAGCTTGAAATAGATCTATACTAGTCTTCCTTTATTTATTTATCAGCACAAATAAAAACACAAATATAACAAAGGCAACAGTAAAAATATTGGGTTTCTGTCTGGATGGACTCTTGTGACGAGCCTAATGACAGAGAGTGGAAGTGTGACCTTCCTCCCACACTTGGGCATACCAGGGGTTGTGACTTTAAGTATATACCTCCCACCCTGGCTGGCTGATAAAAGGAGTCGTTCTCTGTAGCTCAAATGGTTAACTCCCTGCCTGGGAGGCAATAGAGCACAGGTTCGAATCCCAGTAAGGATATGGCTAGCTGATGAGAGCTAAATAGCTTGAAATAGATCTATACTAGTCTTCCTTTATTTATTTATCAGCACAAATAAAAACACAAATATAACAAAGGCAACAGTAAAAATATTGGGTTTCTGTCTGGATGGACTCTTGTGACGAGCCTAATGACAGAGAGTGGAAGTGTGACCTTCCTCCCACACTTGGGCATACCAGGGGTTGTGACTTTAAGTATATACCTCCCACCCTGGCTGGCTGATAAAAGGAGTCGTTCTCTGTAGCTCAAATGGTTAACTCCCTGCCTGGGAGGCAATAGAGCACAGGTTCGAATCCCAGTAAGGATATGGCTAGCTGATGAGAGCTAAATAGCTTGAAATAGATCTATACTAGTCTTCCTTTATTTATTTATCAGCACAAATAAAAACACAAATATAACAAAGGCAACAGTAAAAATATTGGGTTTCTGTCTGGATGGACTCTTGTGACGAGCCTAATGACAGAGAGTGGAAGTGTGACCTTCCTCCCACACTTGGGCATACCAGGGGTTGTGACTTTAAGTATATACCTCCCACCCTGGCTGGCTGATAAAAGGAGTCGTTCTCTGTAGCTCAAATGGTTAACTCCCTGCCTGGGAGGCAATAGAGCACAGGTTCGAATCCCAGTAAGGATATGGCTAGCTGATGAGAGCTAAATAGCTTGAAATAGATCTATACTAGTCTTCCTTTATTTATTTATCAGCACAAATAAAAACACAAATATAACAAAGGCAACAGTAAAAATATTGGGTTTCTGTCTGGATGGACTCTTGTGACGAGCCTAATGACAGAGAGTGGAAGTGTGACCTTCCTCCCACACTTGGGCATACCAGGGGTTGTGACTTTAAGTATATACCTCCCACCCTGGCTGGCTGATAAAAGGAGTCGTTCTCTGTAGCTCAAATGGTTAACTCCCTGCCTGGGAGGCAATAGAGCACAGGTTCGAATCCCAGTAAGGATATGGCTAGCTGATGAGAGCTAAATAGCTTGAAATAGATCTATACTAGTCTTCCTTTATTTATTTATCAGCACAAATAAAAACACAAATATAACAAAGGCAACAGTAAAAATATTGGGTTTCTGTCTGGATGGACTCTTGTGACGAGCCTAATGACAGAGAGTGGAAGTGTGACCTTCCTCCCACACTTGGGCATACCAGGGGTTGTGACTTTAAGTATATACCTCCCACCCTGGCTGGCTGATAAAAGGAGTCGTTCTCTGTAGCTCAAATGGTTAACTCCCTGCCTGGGAGGCAATAGAGCACAGGTTCGAATCCCAGTAAGGATATGGCTAGCTGATGAGAGCTAAATAGCTTGAAATAGATCTATACTAGTCTTCCTTTATTTATTTATCAGCACAAATAAAAACACAAATATAACAAAGGCAACAGTAAAAATATTGGGTTTCTGTCTGGATGGACTCTTGTGACGAGCCTAATGACAGAGAGTGGAAGTGTGACCTTCCTCCCACACTTGGGCATACCAGGGGTTGTGACTTTAAGTATATACCTCCCACCCTGGCTGGCTGATAAAAGGAGTCGTTCTCTGTAGCTCAAATGGTTAACTCCCTGCCTGGGAGGCAATAGAGCACAGGTTCGAATCCCAGTAAGGATATGGCTAGCTGATGAGAGCTAAATAGCTTGAAATAGATCTATACTAGTCTTCCTTTATTTATTTATCAGCACAAATAAAAACACAAATATAACAAAGGCAACAGTAAAAATATTGGGTTTCTGTCTGGATGGACTCTTGTGACGAGCCTAATGACAGAGAGTGGAAGTGTGACCTTCCTCCCACACTTGGGCATACCAGGGGTTGTGACTTTAAGTATATATATATATATATATATATATATATATATATATATATATATATATATATATATATATATATATATATATATATATATATATATATATATATATATATATATATATATATATATATATATATATATATATATACATATACACACACACACACACATACATATACCGTATTTTCACGACTATAAACCGCACTGAAAATCCTAAAATTTGATCAAAAACCGGCAGTGCGGCTTATAACCCGGTGCGCTTTATATATGGAGCAGTGTCACAACCCCCGGTAAGCCCCAATTATGGGAGGAAGCTAACTGCTTCCATCATCTGTCAATCAGCTCGTCACAAGAGTCCATCACGACAGAAACCCAATATTTTTACTGTTGCCTTTGTTATATTTGTGTTTTTTATTTGTGCTGATAAATAAATAAAGGGAGACTAGTATAGATCTATTTCAAGCTATTTAGCTCTCATCAGCTAGCCATACCCTTATTGGGATTCGAACCTGTGCTGTATTGCATCTTAGGCAAACGCCTTAGCCATTATGCCACAGGTCTCCTCCTTATTTATCAGCACAAATCACACACACACACACACACACACACACACATATGATTCATAAAGTTCATGGCCCCCATTGCCTAAACAACACTGTTCAAGCTATGGAAAATACATGCAATGAAATTCTGCTGTTAGTACATAAGGGCAATGCGGGTTAATGGACATAACAATGGCCTGATAAAATAACCACAGAGATTGCAAGAGAAGGACGCTATTTGCTCAAAACAAATAGAAATAGCAATAGAAATGGAGCTGGAGGAGAAATTGTACGATACTGCATATTTTAAAAAAAATAGGCATTCCTGCTTAGAAATCCCAATAAACGGATTCGGCACAGCCGTAAAGAGCATTGAATTAGAATATGTAGAGGACCAAATGAAAGCAATTTTCTGGTTAATTTACGATCACGTAACAAGGGGGAAAAAGAGATGCGGTGGCTCAGTGTCTAAGTCCCTGAACTTGTCGATCAGAAAGGCTGGCAGTTCGGCAGTTCGAATCCCCAGTGCCGCGTAACAGAGTGAGCTCCCGTTCCTTCTCCAAACTTCTGCCAACCTAGCAGTTCGAAAGCATGTAAAAAATGCAAGTAGAAAAATAGGAACCACCTTTGGTGGGAAGGTAACTGTTGTGTATAAAATGTATATAGTTATGCTAAAGGGGATTAACCTTTAGATGACCCTGACTGTTGAATTGGGCTAAAGTGAAACTACCATATTTTTCGGAGTATAAGACGCACCAAGATTTTGAAGAGGCAATTTTTTTAAAGGTTTTGCACTCTGCAGACCTCCCAAAAACGGCCCGTTTTTTGTGAAAACGGGCCCGTATTTTTCCCCAAAAAGGGCATACATAGCCTTTAGGAGGTTTGTAGAGTGCTCCTGGGGGGCGGGGGGGGGCAGAATTGAGCAAAAAATGGCCCATTTTTCACTTATTTCTGCCCTCCCCAGCCCCCAGGAACACTCTGAAAGCCTCCTAAAGGCTATGAACGGCCATTTTGGTGAAGGGGGCAGGGTTTTGGGAAGCAAGAAATGCTGTATTCAGTGTATAAGATGCACTCAGATTTTCAGCCTCTTTTTTGAGGGGAAAAAGGTATGTCTTATACTCCGAAAAATACGGTAACCTTTGCAGAACCTTAACTGTTACCTTGTGCAAAAGGGAAACTAACCTTTGAATGACTCCAACTGTTGGAAGGAAGTTCAGAATAATTATAGGGGGGTGTTTTTTTTTCTAGTTTATGATTGGTAAAGGGCCTGTGGGCCTAGAGTATAAATAACAAGCATTTGCCTGCAGTTCCCCAGTTCCATTTTTGGTTCCACCACAAAACCGCGGAGGACAAAATCGTGCTCGACGAAAGCGCGCATTTGACGTTATCACAGCGCGATGAAAACATCGCGCTGTGATCGAAAAATGTAAAAATAAAGTGAAAACCTTACCCTAACCCCCCCCAAACCTAACCCTAAACCTAACCCTAAATCTAACCCTAAACCTAACCGTTAACGTAACGCTAAACCTAACGCTAACCCTTAACCTAACGCTAAACGTAAACCTAACGCTCTAAACCTAACCCTAACCCTTAACCTAACCCTAACCCTAACCCTAAACCTAACCCTTACCTTTATGTGAATTGGCTTGCTTTAATTTTAATTTTATTTCAATTTTTAATTTTTTTCGTCGCACTGTGATGACATCACATGCGCGCTTTTGTCGAGCGCGATTTTGTCCTCCGCGGTTTTGACGGGTCACGCCATTTTTGAGTCAATAAAAGCTATTGCAGCTATGCTGTCTGGTTCTTGCCTCCTGAAGCAACACAATAGTAACAGCGTTCCACGCGCCTTCGGCGTTGAGTCATGCTGGCCACATGAGCACGGAGACATCTTCGGACAGTGCTGGCTCTTTGGCTTTGAAACGGAGATGAGCTAGAGTTGGGAACGACTAGCACAGATGTGCAAGAGGAACCTTTACTTTTACTTAAACCTAACAAGAAGACATGAAGGTGCTTTTTCAAAAGGCAACAGGACTTTGTTTTTGATTGAAGGCATTTTGCTTCTCATCCAAGAAGCTTCTTCAGTTCTTTAGAACCGAAGAAGCTTCTTGGGCGAGAAGAGAAACATCTTCAAGCAAAAAACGCAAACCAAAGATGCCTTTTAAAAAACAAGTTTACATCATATTCTTATGCATGCCAGTGCTGTGTGGGAGGTAATTTAAGGTGGTTCTGACAAGTGTCGTCAGCATCTTCATATCCGGTCACATGGGCGGCCAGCCACTCCCATCTGGTCACATGGGCAGCAAGCCACTCCCACACAGGAGGCCACACCCACAGAGTAGGTTCAAACAATTTTTGAAACCCACCACTGCAGGGGAGACATGATAGCAGCCTTCCAATATCTCCGGGGCTGCCCCAAAGAAGAGGGAATCAAGCTATTCTCCAAAGCACCTGAGGATAGAACAAGAAGCAATGGGTGGAAACAAATCAAGGAGAGAAGCAACTTAGAACTGAGGAGAAATTTCCTGACAATTAGAACAATTAATCGGTGGAACAACTTGCCTCCAGAAGTTGTGAATGCTCCAACATTGGGAGTTTTAAGAAGATGTTGGATAACCATTTGTCTGAAGTGGTGTAGGGTTTCCTGCCTAAGCAGGGGGTTGGACTAGAAGACCTCCAAGGTCCCTTCCAACTCTGTTATTATATATTATATTATATCACCCTTCCAGAGTGAGAATTAAATCATGGCCGAACTCCAGAAAAAAAAGTGCTGGGAATTGACACCACATTGTCTTCAGTCCCAAAAGTTCAATCCAATTTCAGCCGTGTGAAGTTTGCTGCTGGTTTCCTCCATCAATATTTGGTCTGTATCAATATTTTATCTGCCTGACGAGGGGAAAGGCAAGAAACTTTGTGAAAGGATAAAAGGAAAGGTTACCAATTTCAAAGCACAGCTCTGGGGTTTGAAGAGTAATATGTGGCAGCTATCGGCTTAATTGGCTAGGAAAGAAGCTGGCTGCCTTTTAATTTTCAAATTGAAGCACCTCCCTCAATATTTCCACACCTACTCCACACCGAAGGGAGGAGTAGAGGGATAGAAGAAAGAGGGGTAGAGAGGGTGGGAGAGAGGATTGGAGGGAGGGTGAGAAGGAAGGGAGGGAGTGTACCGGGAGAGAGGAGTGGTAGAGGGGGAGGGGAAGTAGGGTAGAGGGGAATGATGGAGGGAAGACGGAAAGTTGGAGGGGGGCGAAAGAAAGGGTGTATGGAGGGTCAAAGTGGTACATTGGGTTTGTATTTTGGGGGGTATTGTTGACAAGAGGAATGGCTGTGTTTATTGTTTAATGTTATATGGCCCCGGTTCTGCACAGTATATATGTGACTGTACGACAATGAAAATGGAAAAATAAAAAACACATTTATATAGAATATTTCCACACCTGCCTTCTCCTTAACACTCCAGGACATAATACCCTGTTTCCCTGAAAATAAGACCTCCCCAGATAATAAACCCAATCGGGCTTTTGAGCGCATGTGCTAAAACAAGCCCTCCCCGAAAATATTGCCACGCAGCAGCAGCCAGGAGGTGACCCACGCTCGCCACCTCCTGCATCTCAAAAATAATAAGACCTCCCCAAAAATAAGGCCAAGCGCTTATTTCGGGGCTCAACATAAAATAAGACCCTGTCTTATTTTGGTGGAAACATGGTAACAATGCAAATTTTTGCAAAAACTAGAACAGGTTTTTTTTTTCCAAACTTAGCAATTTGAACTTGTGAGGACTTCAACTCCCAGAATTCCCCAGTCAGCTAAGTGGGGGGAATCCTGGGAGTTGAGGTCTACAAATCTTCAATTTGTCCTGACTAAGAGGGGGGAAGGTTGGGGGGGGGTTGGAGGGGGAGGGCAGGGAGGGTGGTAAACATTTGTAAAAGTTTTTTTTTTCTAAAATTTTCAATAAAAATAAAAACATGGTCGCAATGCATCGGATGGCATCAGGGTTAATATGTTTGTCATCCGAAGTGGTGCTTCAGTCACCACTTCATCACTGAAGTGGTGTTATCCTAAAATCTGCAATGTGGGAAAAGAAAGGCGTACAACAAATTAGCTTTGCCACTTCATCAGGCTGAAGTGGCAACACACAATCACAAATGGCTCCAAATGAGACTCACAGAAAGTCCTCTAAATGGCACCGTGTTTTAATTGACCCGTTCCCAGCCCACTTTTTTCAAGTACAGTTAGCAATAGCAATAGCAGTTAGACTTATATACCGCTTCATAGGGCTTTCAGCCTTCTCTAAGCGGTTTACAGAGTCAGCATATCGCCCCCCACAGTCTGGGTCCTCATTTCACCCACCTCGGAAGGATGGAAGGCTGAGTCAACCTTAAGCCGGTGAGATTAGAACCGCTGAACTGCAGATAGCAGTCAGCTGAAGTGGCCTGCAGTACTGCACCCTAACCACTGCGCCACCTCGGCTCTAGGTTAGGTTTAGGTTCGGTTTATTGGACTTATCTCCCCACCTGCTCTCTCCACCTGCCCCGATGTAGTACATGAGCACTGCGCATGCACAGATGAGGGACGTGCGCTCACATGTGCAAACCAGTAGGGGAGGTAGGTGAATCCCACTGCTGGTTTTCGGATGATGAAAGAAAAAAAGAAAAGGGGAAACAGAAAAATGCAAGAAAAAGGGGGAAAGAAAGGAAAAGTTAAGAAATATATAAGCGACTTCCGATGTTCTTTTCAATAGATAATGACATTCTGATTCTCCCTCCCGTCTCTGAAATATTTGACAAATCTCTTCACTTCCTAATGAAATAACAGAATCACCTAATTACTTTAATAGTTTTGCAGGGACACGTTTTGATTAGAAAATGGAGAGGGAATTTCTTACAGCATTATAAGCTTTCAACAATGTGCTTAAATAAATTTAGTCATATGAGATTTCAGGATCATTAACTATCTCTCCGTATTGGGCCTTGGATATTTGAGAGTCAACTTATTATATGCTTTTCAAATAAGTTTATATTATCGATTTCCTGTATGCTTTTAAAAACCTAAAATAATTAAAACAAGATTATTATTTTATTTTATTTTTAAAAAGGGATTGCAGAAAGGACAGAGAAGATGTAGGGAAGAAAGTGGGCAGGATTAAATGCCACATAACAGGAAACAAATACAAGAGAATTATAAGTAATGGTTACACCACAAAACCGCAGACGACAAAATCGCGGTCGACGAAAGCGCGTATGTGACGTCATCACAGCGCGACGAAAAAGATCGAAAAATGTAAAAATAAAGTGAAAACCTTACCCTAACCCCCCCAAACCTAACCCTAACCCTAACCCTAAACCTAACCCTTAACCTAACCCTAAACCTAACCCTTAACCTAATGAAAAACCTAACGCTAACCCTTAACCTAACGCTAAACGTAATGCTAACGCTCTAAACCTAACCCTAACCCTAACCCTTAACCTAACCCTTACCTTTATGTGAATCGGCTTGCTGTAATTTAATTTTTATTTCAATTTTTCGATCTTTTTCGTCGCGTTGTGATGACGTCACATACGCGATTTCGTCGACCGCGCTTTTGTGGAACGTGGTTTTGACGGGTCACGATAGGTAATAATCATTGCCTTTCGACCACAACTGGGCCCATGGTATATGTTGCTAAGAGAGACAGTCATTAAGTGAGTTTTGCTCCATGTAATGACCTTTTTTTGCCCCAGTTGTGAATCACTGCAGTTATTAAGTTAGTGACATGGTTGTTAAGTGAATCCGGCTTCTGCATCGACTTTGCTAGGCAGAAGGTCAAATGGCCTCAACAACTCTCAGGGAGAGTACTAACAACCAGATGACTGCAAGGAATATAAATCCTTCTGTCAACTCCCATGGGAGACAAGAAGGGGGAGTGCATTCCACACATCTTGTCGGCTGGAGTTGGATCTCAGATTACTGCAGCAGGCTTGGGAGGGGTGCATCTTATAGGGGAATGTGATCTATGACACAGAACTGAGGGGAGGGAAGGAACAGGGATAAAGTTCAGCAGTAAATCAAACGAAGCATAGACTTGACTGCGAACAGATCTTGCCTAATGGGGCTCCTAATAAGTGACTAGTTTTTGCATTGAACATTGACTCGATGCTCGTGAATCAATTAGGGCATTTTCAGGAAACCTTACAGCTTCCACCCTCCACCATTCTGTCAGAAGTGAAGAAGCTTCTTGGATGAGAAACGAAACGTCTTCAAGGAAAAAAAACTTCCGCGATTGCAATAGAGCCCCCGAAGGATGTTGTTGGTTCAAAATAAATACAAATAGCTGTTGTGGCCCAGCAGGAGCCGTTGGAGCTGCCACCAGATTCCGACAGCGAGGGGCCCTCTGAGTTGGCTCTGGAGGAGGTGGAGGACCCTGGACAGGGTTCCGACTCCGAGCAGGACGCAGAGAGACTGGTTGGCCACCAGGAGGCACCTGAGCCTTGGACCAGTGGGGAGGACACAAGGGAGAGGGAGCCGGAGGCCAGTAGTGAGTTGTTCCTGGATGCACGCCATCGAAGAGCTACTAGGCGTCAGGAACAATTACGCAATTACAGGAGGTGATTGTACTCAGCTGGTGGTCATTAGGCTCCTCTCCAGACTATAAAAAGCTACTGGTGCACACGCCCCTCTTTGCAGAAGTCAACGCAGGATTGAATGTCGGAGGACATTACTGGGAGCTTGGCAGGCTGGATTGCTGCCAAGCCTTATCTGTGTTTATTGCTGCCTGAGTTTGTCTGAGTTGCTGCCAAGGTCCTTATCTGTTTGTTCTGCTTGGCTTTCAGCCACCGAGGTTTTGGTGTCTTGCCATTAAAGTACATTCCAGTTAAGCTTGTCTCGGCATTCGTTACTGGACGGAGGAGGGGGTCAGAACAAATAGCAATAGATATGGAGGTGGAGGAGGAATTGGACTATACCGTATATTTAAAAAAATTAGGCATTCCTCCTCAGAAATCCCAATGAACGGATTTGACACGGCTGTAAAGTGCATTGAGTTAAAATATGCAGAGGGCCAAATCAAAGCAATTCTGCGGTTGGTATTTATTGTCACATAACAAGAAGGCAGGAAGGTGTTGTTTTTTTCAAAAGGCAACTTTGGACTTTGTTCTTGCTTGAAGGCATTTCGCTTCTCGTCCAAGAAGCGTCTTCATTTCTTCCGTTCAGAACTGAGGAAGCTTCTTGGATGAGAAGCGAAACGCCTTCAAGGGGAAAAAAAAACAAAGTCCAGTTGACTTTTGAAAAAAAGCACTTTTGGGACAACCAGGACCTGGATGACTGAGGATCTACATAGACATAAGCAATAAATCATAACTGGAATGGAACCTGTGAACCTGATTCTTTGCGTTTGACAACTTTTGCAAGATTTGATGGGGGGGGTGCAAGGGTCTTGTAACTTGACAGCTTTAAGACTTGCACACTTCAATGCCAGAGTTCCTGAGCCAACATGACTGGAGGAGGAATTCTGGGAGTTGAAGTCCACAAGTCTTAAAGCTGTCAAGTTTGAACACCCCTGGATGTTTTTTTCCTAAAGGGTTAGGGGTGCGAGGGTCTTGTAACTTGACAGCTTTAAGACTTGCGTGCTTCAAATGCCAGAGTTCCTGAGCCAACATTTTGGCTGCTAAGCAAGAGCATTGTTAAGTGAGTTTCACCACATTTTACAAGTTGGCCATGCCCACCCAGTCACATGGCTGCCAAGCCACTCTCACCCAGTCACATGGCTACCAAGCTACTCCCACCCAGTCACATGGCCAGCAAGCCACTCCCGCAAAGCAGGCCACACCTACAGAAGAGGTTCTAAAACAATTTGAAACCCCCCACTGGTACAAACAAATGGGGATAGGTATGGTAGGTACGCTGCTGGGTTCCACCACAAAATCGCGGAGGACAAAATCGCGCTCGACGAAAGCGCACATTTGACGTCATCACAGCGCGACGAAAACATCGCGCTGTGATCGAAAAATGAAAAAATAAAACTAAAACCTTACCCTAACCCCCCAAACCTAACCCTAAACCTAACCCTAAACCTAACCCTTAACCTAACCCTAAATCTAACCCTAAACCTAACCGTTAACGTAATGCTAAACCTAACGCTAACCCTTAACCTAACGCTAAACCTAACGCTAACGCTCTAACCCTAACCCTAACCCTAACCCTTAACCTAACCCTAACCCTAACCCTAACCCTAAACCTAACCCTTACCTTTATGTGAATCGGCATGCTTTAATTTTAATTTTATTTCAATTTTTTATTTTTTTCGTCGCAGTGTGATGACGTCACATGCGCGCTTTCGTCGAGCGCGATTTTGTCCTCCGCGCTTTTGACGGGTCACGACGCTGCTGCGCTTATGCATGCCCCCTAGGAATGGGGTGAGGTCCACGGTAGACAGTTTAAGGTTGAAGCTGTGGGGGGGGGGTTGAGGATATAACAACGGAGTCAGGTAGAGCATTCCAGGCGTTGACCCCTCTGTTGCTAAAGTCGTATTTTTCTGCAATCGAGTTTGGAGCAGTTTACCTTGAGTTTGTATCGATTGTTTGCCCGCTTATTATTGCAGTTGAAGCTGAAGAAGTCCTTGACAGATAGGACGTTGTAGCAGACAATTTTGTGTGCTATGCTAAGGTCAGACCTTAATCGACGTAGTTCCAGATTGTCCAAGCCCAACATTTTAAGCCTAGTGGGATTTGAAGGTTCTCCGAACCAGCCATAACGTTAGCTATGGATTCCCCCAAATACAGACAAACCCATTGCAGCCCACCCCTGAAGGGGGTCTGACTACTTTTAAGTTCCAGGTGATCTGCTTCCTGCAATCCACATTGAGGTAGCATCTCTAACACGGCATTAGAAGGGGGGGAAAGTGCAATTCTTTGAAATGCCAACTACCGAGACATCAACATTTATGCTTCACTGGTGTTTGTAATCATCTTGTTTATACAGGGAAAAATGATACATGCATACACCGACTCATATAAATCTACATGCTTCATTGCAGATAGGAAATTAGATGTGTTGGGGAGAATTAATTATAATGGCAGAAGTCGTTAAAAAGCATTGAAGCATTTATAACACAGAATTATAAAATCATGAAATAGCAATAGCAATAGCAGTTAGACTTATATACCGCTTCATAGGGCTTTCAGCCCTCTCTAAGCGGTTTACAGAGTCAGCATATCGCCCCCAACAACAATCCGGGTCCTCATTTTACCCACCTCGGAAGGATGGAAGGCTGAGTCAACCTTGAGCCGGTGAGATTTGAACAGCCGAACTGCAGAACTGCAGTCAGTTGAAGTAGCCTGCAGTGCTGCATTTAACCACTGTGCCACTTCGGCTCTTAAATGAAACAGGGATGACCACTGAGGTCATGTAGTCCAACCCCCTAAAACTCAATGCACAATCCAATTTGAAGCATCTTTAATTCAGGGCTCTCTAGCCCCCATGTCAGGATTTCTCAGTGTTGGAGACGTTCAGATGTGTGGACTTCAACTCCCAGAATTCCCCAGCCAACATGGTAGTTGTGGAATTCTGGAAGTTGAAGTCTGTTCTGACCTTCGCTTCCCAAGAGCCTGAAGCAAACTCCTGGTCCCGACAAAAACCCCTTTTATTAATTTGCTGTGAATTCCGCTCATTCACAACCAGCAAAGTCTTTCAAGGGAGGATTTCCAGTCACAGACCTTATCTGTCTTGGAGAGCTGCCACGATATCTGCAAAACTTGGCAAGGAGTCTCGGAGAGTCACGAACCAATTAAGCAAACGAATTGTCTCCTGCATTCAGAGCACACGCAGGAATGTCCTATCCAAGAGAAAGTATTTTGTTGAATTGAATTGAATTTATTAGGTTTCTATGCCGCCCAGTCCCGAAGGACTCCAGGCGGCTTACAGAATAAAAAGAAATTAAAAGAACTTAAAAACAATAGGACACACGAAGTTAAAAAGAAAAACAACAAACACCCAATCAGAAGGCCTGCTGGAAAAGCCAGGTTTTAAAGGCTTTGCGAAAGGCCATGAGAGTGGGGATCAGAGGTGGGTTCCTACCAGTTCGCACCTATTCGGTAGAACCGGTTCGTCAAATCTACTGAACCGGTTAGAAGAGGTTCCACCAGTGGACCCGGAAAGCAGGCCACACCTACAGAAGAGGTTCCAAAATGTTTTGAAACCCACCACTGGTCCTTGGATATGATTATTCTACACTATCATGCTCCTATTTATAAAACTCAGTGGCTCTGTGAAAGGTAAGGATGACTTCTGCGTTTGTGGTGCAATCAGAACATTGTGTGTGTTGAAGTTGTTTTAACGCAAACCAAAGATGCCTTTTAAAAAACAAGTTTACATCATATTCTTATGCATGCCAGCGCTGTGTGTGAGGTAATTTAAGGTGGTTCTGACAAGTGTCGTCGGCATCTTCATATCCGGTCACATGGGCGGCAAGCCACTCCCATCTGGTCACATGGGCAGCAAGCCACTCCCACAAAGGAGGCCACACCCACAGAATAGGTTCGAACAATTTTTGAAACCCACCACTGGTGGGGATGGCCCGGATCTCTGGTGAAAGCTCATTCCATATGGCCAGAGCAGCAACAGAGAAGGCCCTACTCCTAGGCGCCGCCAGCCGGCATTGTCCTGCTCCTTTGTTTTGACTAAAATACCCCAACTATCTCTATTCCCCCTTCCCTATGCCGCTTCTCCAGTGTGTCAGCACCGAAGTCTCAAAATGGCCTCAGTCAGGCCAGCTTAAGGGTTAACTAGTCCTGCCTTAGGCATGAAAGCCGACTAGGTGATTTTGGGTCAGTCACCTTCTTTCAGCCCAATCCACCTCAGGGTTATTGTTGAAAGGGAAATAGGAAGAGGGAGGAGGAGGATATATGTCCACCACCTTGAGTCACTTATAAAATAATAAAAGTGGGATAAAAATCAAATCTATCTATATAAAAGCCAAATACCACTCACTCATCACAAAATCTCCAAAACTATAAAGTCTACAAACTTGAAATTTGGCAAGTATGTTCTTCTTGGCTTCTAGGTGCTCGCTAAGAAAGGGTTTTTTGAAATGACCATCAGATCATTAGTATTTCTTATACAGTAATTAACATGCTCTAATGCTAAGGAGTTCTACTCCCCCTCCCCACCAGAAAAGAACTCTGTTTCAACTGCCAGTTGCCTCACATTCCATTACCTCAGTTCAAACTCGCAGATATTCCACTCCTTCACCCAGGAGCGGTCTGGGCCTCTTTACAGTACTAAACATCAGTACCTCACCAAAATGTCTACGCCTTGCAGGGGTGAGTTCCTGCCAGTTCTAACCTCTTCTATAGAAGAGGTTCTACAAATCTACGGTGCTGTTTAGAAGTGGTTCCAGCTCCCTCCCCTGCCTGTCCGCACATCATCAAGATGAAGAGCGAGAGGAGGAATTCTGGGAATTGAAGTCCACAAGTCTTAAAACTGCCAAGTTTGAACACCCCTAGGGGGGGTTTCTAAAGGGTTAGGGGTGTAAGGGTCTTGTAACTTGACAGCTTTAAGACTTGCGTGCTTCAAATGCCAGTTTCTGAGCCAACATTTTGGTTGTTAAGAAAGAGCGTTGTTAAGTGAGTTTCACCACATTTTACAAGTTGGCCATGCCCATCCGGTCACATGGCTGGCAAGCCACTCCCACCCAGTCACATGGTCAGCAAGCCACTCCCACCCAGTCATATGGCTGGCAACTTGACAGCTTTAAGACTTGCGTGCTTCAAATGCCAGTTTCTGAGCCAACATTTTGGTTGTTAAGAAAGAGCGTTGTTAAGTTAGTTTCACCACATTTTACAAGTTGGCCATGCCCACCTGGTCACATGGCTGGCAAGCCACTCCTACCAGGTCACATGGCCGGCAAGCCACTCCCACAAAGCAGGCCACACCTACAGAAGAGGTTCTAAAAAAAGTTTGAAACCCACCACTGATGCCTTCCACCTATGGAACAGATTCCGGACTCAAGCCAGCAGGAGCGATATTTCCTTCTGTGTTTCAATCCCCGACCATGACTGAGCCAACGGATTGAACCAGAGTGAAACCGGATTTCTCCTGCATTTCCCAATCCCATAGTTTTGTCACAAAGCACGGATATCCAGCTAGTCAGTGAATAAAATCTATTTAAGCATATTGTACCAGCTCTTCAACAATCCTGGATATTGTCTCTGGACGTGACTTTTCATAAATATCTCTCATTCAGGAAGCTGTCAGGGCCAACGAAGGACAAGGAGCGATGTACATTTCCAACTGAAGGACCATCTCTTTCCTGCCACCGGATGCTTCGTCATTCTTCTGCCCTTTGGTGATGACGTTCTTAGAGGTGGGTGGGCAGTCAACCCTCACCTCGGTCTCAAAATTCTACCAGGGCGGAGACTTTAAAAAAACAGACCATGATTCTGCATCACCTCCCATTTCATTAGACCCAGGTGACTTGTTACCTTGACAAACCTTTCTGTTCTTCGTGATCCCAGTGATGCAATATGGCCAGAGAAACACACCATTTTTGTGCTCCTTAATCTCCAGAGGTCAATAGAAAAAGCTTTGTTCTTCTTTTCTTCTTCTTTTCTTTTTTTTTAATGTATTGATGCAACACTTTGCTGCTCATTGGTGCCCGGCGTTGCACACTTTCCCTCTGCCTCACAACAAAGCTAGATATTTCATTAGCTTCCTAGCAACGGCCTCGTGGGCGGCTTGTCGTCAGGTGTCCTAAATCAATTCGCTCCTTTTCTAGTCCAGGTGTTTCTGCAGCCCGCTGGTGGAGCAGGCATCTCATTCTTGATTAAATCTTTGCTGCTCTGATTTTCGGAGCAGGGCCTTATCAGGTCGCTTGGGCACGCTTCACACCACAGTCCCTTCCTTGCTGAAAAATCACCGTGCAATGCCAATGCAATTAGCAGGAGCTTGTACAAGGTTTTGGCATTTTAGCAATTCCTTCAGTTACTCACGTTGCTGATTCTGCAGGCTGAAGCCCTCCAAAACTCTAGCTCAAGCTATGTCAGGGCCAAGGAATGGAATGGAATGGAATGGAATGGAATTTTATTATTTGTATGCCGCCCTTCTCCGGGAGGACTCAGGGCGGCGAAACAATTCAAGGGGGAAAAAGGGGAACATAAAAAACAAAATACAAATAATAAAAGTAAACA
>NW_028261387.1:92140737-92155737 GCF_051295495.1 Thamnophis sirtalis
GCAGCCCTTGAAGAGTATTCGGAGACTTCAACTCGTCCAGAATGCAGCCGCGCGAGCGATTGTGGGTGCACCTCGGTACACCCACGTTACACCTATCCTCCGCGAGCTGCACTGGCTACCGAACAGTCTCCGGATACGCTTCAAAGTGCTAGTCGTAACTTATAAAGCCCTTCATGGTATTGGACCTGGGTACTTGAGAGACCGCCTGCTGCCAATTACCTGCCAAAGACCCATTAGATCACACAGGGTCGGCCTCCTCTGGGTTCCGTCTACTAGCCAATGCCACCTGGCTACTACCCGGGGGAGGGCCTTCTCTGTGGCAGCTCCAGCCCTCTGGAACGAACTCCCCGCAGGGATTCGGACCCTCACCTCTCTCCAGGCCTTCCGAAAAGCCGTCAAAACCTGGCTTTGCCAGCAGGCCTGGGGTTGATGAGTTCCCCTCCCCTCTCGACTTGTGTGGTTGTGTGATTCTTGGCTACTTTAATTACTTGTATTCTGTTCTATGTTCCCCTTTTCCCCTTTTGAGTTGTTCGCCACCCTGAGTCCCTCCCGGAGAAGGGCGGCATACAAATAATAAAATTCAATTCAAAAAATTCAATTCAATTCAATATAGACCAAATGTTGGAACTGCAACCAAATACCGGGATTGTAGTGCCATACATGATGGATTTGCTCAAAGGCAAAAAAAAAAATGTGGATGAAAATACATGCAAGGTTAGAAAAAATGATAAAGCAAATTTAAAGACAGAAATATTTTTGGATGGTACTTTGCCAGAAAAATATAATACAGATAATGTATATATAATAATACATGTTTTGATGGAAGCAAGAATTGTATTTGCACAACACTGGAAAAATGAGGAAACTCCTTCAGATGAAAATATAATCAAAAAAATATTAGAGTATGAGGAAATGGATAGTTTAACATTAAAGATAAAGGACAAAGAAGAGACAGAATGTTTTTTTTTAACCTGGGACTTGTTTTAGCAATGTTTAGACAATAAAGGTGGAAATTAGAAGTTGGAAGAATATTATTATATACAAGTAAAGAATATATAAGTGATGCGGTGGCTCAGTCGCTAAGATGCTGAGCTTGTCAATCAGAAAGTTCAGCAGTTCGACAGTTCGAATCCCTAGCGCTGCATAACAGAGTGAGCTCCCATTACTTGTCCCAGCTTCTGCCAACCTAGCAGTTCAAAAGCACGTAAAAATGCAAGTAGAAAAATAGGAGCCACCTTTGGTGGGAAGGTAACAGCGTTCCATGCGCCTTCGGCATTTAGTCATGCTGGCCACATGACCACGGAGACGTCTTCGGACATCACTGGCTCTTTGGCTTTGAAACGGAGATGAGCACTGTCCCCTAGAGTCAGGAACAAGTAGCAATAGCAATAGCAGTTAGACTTATATACCGCTTCATAGGGCTTTCAGCCGTCTCTAAGCGGTTTACAGAGTCAGCATGTTGCCCCCACAGTCTGGGTCCTCATTTCACCCACCTCGGAAGGATGGAAGGCTGAGTCAACCTTGAGCCGGTAAGATTAGAACCGCTGAACCGCTGAACTGCAGATAACAGTCAGCTGAAATGGTCTGCAGTACTGCACCCTAACCACTGCGCAACCTCGGCGCCATAAGTAGCACATATGTGCGGGAGGGGGGACCTTTACCTTTATCTAAATTGTTGTATTTAAGGACAATGACAATAAAGATTATAATTATGTATATGTAAAATGACGCAGAAAATACCCTGTTTATTCAATACTTATATGTGTTAAAGAAAAATGTATAAATAAAAAATATATCAACAAAAAAAAGTATTTTATGTGTAGGTAGTCCTCAATTTACAGTCATTCCTTTAATGACCATTCAAAGTTACATCAGCACTGAAAAAAAGTGACTTATAACAATTTTTACACTTATGGCAGCAACTCCAGGGTGCCATGATCAAAATCTTGGCAACTGACTGACTCATACTTATGACCGTTGTTGTGTCCCAGGGTCATAGGAATCACTGTTGGTGACTTTGTGAGAAGCATGGGAGTCAGATTCACTTAACAACCGTGTTAGGAGCTTAACAACCGCCGTGACTTCACTTAATGATTGTGGCCCAAAGGTCATAAAAATGAGGCAAAGCTCACAGCGACGGTCTCCCTTAGCCACAGACATTAGTTGTGGTCGTCAAGCAAGGAAGTATTTCTTCCTCCACTTATTTCAGCCCGGAAATTGTATTTCTCCCCTGCCCCTCCCATTGCAAAGTTCATGAAATTGGATTTTTGAACAGGAATGGATTTTAATACTGCTGTGGTGGTACCATGGCGGCTGGGATCGCTGTGGTTCTTTTTTTTTTGGTTTTAGAATGAATTCTTTCCGTCAATTGCTCTTTTTGAATCATGACAGTTATTCTGCTAGATCTCTGAAACCTATTAAATCCGTATTTGATTTTCGGAACGAAGAGCTCCGATTCGTCCCGTTTATTCTCCGTATCTGAGCATTAGCATATAGACAGCAAAGGCCAAGGATGAGTCAGTGTTTTTTTTTCTCATTTTTCACGGGGTGATTTAACATCCCCAGAGGGAGGCCACTCCTCACACCTGGTGTGAATCTTTCGTCACCATTTATTTTTTAATTCTTATTCCTCTACAATAGCAATAGCAATAGCAATAGCAATAGCAATAACAATAGCAATAGCAATAGCAATAGCAGTTAGACTTATATATCGCTTCATAGGGCTTTCAGCCCTCTCTAAGCGGTTTACAGAGTCAGCATATCGCCCCCACAGTCTGGGTCCTCATTTTACCCACCTCCGAAGGATGGAAGGCTGAGTCAACCCTGAGACGGTGAGATTTGAACAGCCGAACTGCAGAACTGCAGTCAGCGGAAGTAGCCTGCAGTGCTGCATTTAACCACTGCGCCACCTCGGCTCCGTGGCTACCCCTTCTAATCAAGCTCACAACGGTTTGGTCAAACTCATTTACACCATTTCTTTGTAAGAAGATGCAACCATTCACAGGCCAACAGACCATCACAGGGAGACTGGGAGTCCCCATTTAGATATGAAAGCCAGCTGGGTGACTTTGGATCAATCACTGGGACACTGGAAATCCTAGTTCTGCTTTAGGCATGCAAGCTGCCTGGATGACTTTGACCCAATCAGCAGGTGAGTGAGAGTTGTAGCACCGACCAGCTGGTTCCGCCCCAAGCGACTGATGGATCCTGTTAGGTTCTGTTAGGGGACTGGAAGCCGTTAAAGACTGGATGAGAGCGAACAAGCTGATACTCAACCCAGACAAGACCGAGTGGCTGTTGTGTTTCCCTCCCAAAAATTTGACCACCATACCATCACTCAGGCTGGGGGGACAAAATTTAAACCCCTCAGAAAGGGCCCGCAACTTGGGAGTCCTCCTGGATTCACAGCTAACTTTTGACCACCATCTCTCAGCTGTGACCAGGGGGGCATTTGCCCAGGTTCGCCTGGTGCGCCAGTTGCGGCCCTACCTGAATCGGGAGGCCCTCACAACAGTCACTCGAGCCCTTGTGATCTTTAGGCTGGAATACTGTAATGTGCTCTACATGGGGCTGCCCTTGAAGAGCATCCGAAGACTTCAGCTAGTCCAGAATGCGGCCGCGCGAGTGATCGTGGGCGCACCACGGTTCGCCCACATAACACCGATCCTCCGCGAGCTGCACTGGCTACCTGTTGGTCTCCGGGTGCACTTCAAGGTCTTACTCACCACCTATAAAGCGCTCCATGGTAGTGGATCTGGCTATTTGAGAGACCGCCTTCTGCCAATTACCTCCCTGCGTCCCATCAGATCGCATAGAGTTGGCCTCCTCCGTATTCCATCCGCCAGTCAGTGCCGACTGGCGACTACTCGGAGGAGAGCCTTCTCTGTTGTGGCTCCGACACTATGGAACAATCTCCCCGTGGAGATTCGTACCCTCACCACCGTCCAGGCCTTCCGTACAGCCCTCAAGAACTGGCTAACCCGTCAGGCCTGGGGATAATCTTATTTTGCCCCTCCCGAATGCTGAGTGAATGTTGAGTTTTATAGTTTAATTTACTTTGTGCACATTTCTTTTTTTGTATTGTCCTACACTCCCCTTCCTTTTTTGATTGTAAGCCGCCCTGAGTCCCCTCAGGGAAAAGGGCGGCCTATAAATAAACTACAACAACAACAACAACAACACATTGAAAGAGTTGGAAGGGATTTTGTCGAGGTGGCGCAGTGGTTAGGGTCCGGATCTCTGGGGTAGCTCATTCCATAGGACCGGAGTGGCAACAGAGAAGGCCCTACTCTGAAGCGTCGCCAGCCGGCATTGTCCAGCTGATGGCACCTGGAGAAGGCCCATTCTGTGCGATCTTATCGGTCTTAGGGAGGATATGTTCCCTGATTTGAGTAAAAATAATAAAAGTGAGGTATAAACAAATAATTTTTTTTTTAAAAAAAATCCAAGTTGCCAGTTGTCTGTGGAAATTCTTAAGTTGCCAGCCTTAGTGGTGGGTTTCAAAAATTGTTCGAACCTACTCTGTGGGTGTGGCCTCCTTTGTGGGAGTGGCTTGCCGCTCATGTGACCGGGTGGGAGTGGCTTGCCGCCCATGTGACCGGATATGAAGATGCCGACGACACTTATCAGAACCACCTTAAATGACCTCACACACAGCACTGGCATGCATAAGAATAGGATGTAAACTTGTTCTTTAAAAGGCATCTTTGGTTTGCGTTAAAACAACTTCAACACACGCAAAGTTCTGATTGCACCACAAACGCAGTAGTCATCCTTACCTTTCACAGAGGCTCTGAGTTTTATAAATAGGAGCATGATAGTGTAGAATAATCATATCCAAGGACCAGTGGTGGGTTTCAAAAACTTTTGGAACCTCTTCTGTAGGTGTGGCCTGCTTTCCGGGTCCACTGGTGGAACCTCTTCTAACCGGTTCGGTAGATTTGACGAACTGGTTCTACCGAATAGGTGCGAACTGGTAGGAAGCCACCTCTGCTTAGTTGGTAAGACTTGGCTCAACCTCTGCTAATTCTACAAGACTGTGTTGTGCCATCGGCTTCACATCCCCGCTGTCTTTCTTAGCTCCTTCCATCAAGAGTAAATAAAGATGCAGCAGAGAGAGGACAAAGCTAGCCCTCGGTTCAAAAAGCCGCCTGCAATACGCAGCCTTCAGTTTTGGGGGGTTTTTTCCCCCTGATCTTTACTTGGGAGAATTAGCTGTCGTCAAAGCGTAAATTGGTATGGAAAGCCATTGTTTTCTTACTGGAAGGAACCAGAGAGGAGATACAAAAGGGCAGAGAAAGGAGTAGTAAGTGGTCTCTTGTTATTGTTCTCGCTATTTTTTTCAAGACTGCCAGCCTTTAATGAGAACGTGAGATGAATGCTTGAAAAACTCCACACAACACTTGAAGATGAGCCGAGGTTCATGAACAGCCTTAAACTTTTGTCGTGACTAACAGTTGGGGTTTTTGTTTTGTTTTTTCATTTTCAATGGTTTGACAAGTCATTGGAGCTGGCGGCAGACTCAGATAGTGAGGAGGTTGGGGAGGAACCTGGGCCAGTCCTGGAGTCTGGGGAAGGCTCTGAGGAGGGCTCTGTGTCGGAGGCAGAGAGGGGGCCAGGGCCGTCCGACAGTTATCAGCTGCCTTCGGAGTCAGACATCAGTGGGGCAGAAGAACAGCTGGAGCCTGTTCCCAGTATGCGCATGCGCAGAGTTGTCAGAGGAAGGGAACAGCTAAAGAACAGGGCTCGACTTGGGAGTAAGGCCACAGGTGAACGATGAATGGCCCCTCTCATTTGCTCTCAGGAGCAAAAGGGGAGTGAAGTTTGCAGTGTGAAGTAGCAATAGCAATAGCAATAGCAGTTAGACTTATATACCACTTCATAGGGCTTTCAGGCCTCTCTAAGCGGTTTACAGAGTCAGCATATGGCCCCCACAGTCTGGGTCCTCATTTCACCCACCTCGGAAGGATGGAAGGCTGAATCAACCTTGAGCCGGTGAGATTAGAACCGCTGAACTGCAGATAACAGTCAACTGAAGTGGCCTGCAGTATTGCACCCTAACCACTGCGCCACCTTGGCTCTTACCCGTGGTTCGCTCATGAGGCCAATGTTGAAGGAAGACACGGACACGAGTTTCCTCCGGGATGAGACGACCCAGATTGGGGGTCTGGGAGCCCCTTTTATTGAGATAGGACAAAGGCAGGAGGAGCAATCAGCATGTGATTTAAGACAGCCTGTCAAACTACAATTGCTAATCTACTGCTCAGGGAAGTCCTGTCTATATATGGTCAAGTCCTGGGCGTCATTGGGTAAGGCACATCTAGAGTGAACTATCAGGATGTTATGTTACGAACTATCAGGATGTTATGTTCTTTAGGAGTTTGTTTTTTCCTGTGTGGTTCAGCATGGCTGCCCATGCCCTGTTATGCACTGGGCCATGGGTGACCCACACCTACATAAGGAGTTATATGACAACATTGCAGGAGACAGTTAGTTCATTTAATTAATGTGAAGATTTGTTTGTGTCTCTCAGAGACTCTTTGGCAAGTATTGTTTTGCACAGTGTTGTGCAAGTGCTCTCCAAGCCTGATAAGGTCTGTGGTTGCAAATCCACCCTTGAAAGACTGTTTGCCAGGACTTTGCTGGATGTGAATGAGAGGAATTCACATTAGCTTACTAAAAAGGGGTTTTATCGGGACAAGGAGTCTGCTTCGTGATTTTGTGAAGCCTAGGCCAGAGCAGTCATTCCTACGTACTGAGCACAAATTCTTCGCTGATAATATAATAACTGTTGTTGCCTTAATACTTTTGCAGCACGTTGTACAGGCTTGCTGTAAACTTTTCTGGCAATTATCATCCTCCGTAACTCCACATAGTTGTTGTTGTTGTGTGAAGAAGGTAGATCTGGCCTTGGGAAAGGAGCAGTGAACCTTTCAAAGGGGGAGGAAGGGTTAAAAAAGATCACTCCAAAGGGAGAGAGATGAATGCCTTAAAAAAGAAGCACAAAATCGCTTCATTTCAATTGTGTTTGCTATAAAAATCTGCGAGAGACTTTCAAGAGACTTCATCGAGCCTGCAACAATACATACGCATTCATAGAATTTCAGCAACTTTTAGTTTCTTGACCTTGCTTACCTTGAAAGAGTGATATAATGAGTTATAAAGTTGAAAAAAACTATCGTGTTATTGGCAATGTATGAAAAACCGGCATTGTATAGAATGTCTAGAAAACTTTTGTCAGCCTCTGTGAGAGTGAGCTTGCAAGCCTCTGCTTTGCTATCGCTTCGGCTGCCATGAAACGGGGAGGGAGGGCATGGTATTTGGGAGGGGTTACTCATTGTGCTGGAGGAAGGCTCTGGAGTTCACCGGCTGATCGGACTACGCATGCGTGGGTGTTTCCTGCCAGGACTAACGGCACCGACATTCCATCTTTGTGATGCCTTTTGAAGTTATCTCACACCTGACACTTGGAAGAATTATGATTGGACTGGGACTGTGATGCCAAGGAGTGGGGAATGGGCTATTCTATATATCAATTGCTTTCGCGCCTAAATAATCAGACTTCACTTCGCTATGCCTTTAATCATTCTTAATTAGTAAAAGTACACTTGATTTCCACACATGGAGTCTTGTGGTCTTTCTTTCCTAATTAATTAATGGAGAGGTGCTGACACCTTTGGAATGTGTGACATTTTTAAGCAAAGAATGAAATGTCTGTGTTATTTTAACATGCTATCAGTGGTGGGATACAACTGGTACACCCCAGTACGGGCGAACCGGTGCCTGCTGGGAGCACCGGATATCGTTCCGCTACAGTGCTCCAGAGGGCCCACCCACCCTCCTTACCTGTATTTGAGCAAATCGGGGCTTACGCACACGAAGCGTACGGCGCCTGTGCGACGCTCCGCCGAGCAGCTGGAGCATCGTGGAGCATCACGCGCAGTAAGTACGCATGTGTATTCTGCGTGTGTGCTGCATGCATAGTGCATGCCTGCATGTGGTGGGTTCCACCACAAAACCGCGTTTGACTAAAGGGCGCTCGACGAAACCGCGTAGCTGACATCATCACAGCGTGACAACAGTGCGGAGAAAAAAGCACGCTGTAAATGCTAACCCTAAAATTAACCCCTAAACCTAAACCCCCTAAACCTAATCCTAAACCTAACCCTAAACCTAACCCTTAACCTAACCCTAAACCTAACCCTAAACCTAACCCTTAACCTAACCCTAAACCTAATCCTAACCCTTAACCTAACCCTTAACCTAACCCTAACCCTTAACCTAACCCTAACCCTAACCCTAACCCTTAACCTAACCCTAAACCTAACCCTTACCTTAACTTGAATCGGCTTGCTTTCAAAGCGCTATTTAAAGCGCCCTTCTTTCTCCACGCTCGCTGTTGTCGCCCTGTTGATGACGTCAGTGACGCGGTTTAATCAGGCGCGCTTTAGTCGAGCGCAGTTTTGTCTTGCCACGCATGTGGTGGACACCCGCCCCCATTGCACTGTACCCGTTGCAACAGGATCCGCAACCCACTTCCCCTAGGCATTGTATATAATATCTAGGCATTATGCAGAATGGGAAGAACTATTTAGGCAAACTAAATAAAGGGAGTCATCAAAAGCATTACAGTTAGGGTTAAGGTTAGGGTAAGATTAGGGTTGTCTAGAGCAGCGGCCACCAACTGGTGGTCCATGGACCACTGGTGGTCCGCAAAAAAATTTGGGTGGTCTGCAGAAAAATTATTTGCATTTTTTTATATTGCACTAAATCAGGGCTCCTCAAACTACGGCCCCTGGGATGGATACTTGCAATGGATGCTTGTGCTGCTGCGGAGAGTCTCCCCCTTTGGGGTCTTTTTGTGCGGGTTGGAGGGGGGCAGAAATTCTGACTTGGGGTCTGCTTCAGCCTCTTGGCGCAGGGCTTTGGGCAAAGGCTGGAGGGAAGTGCTACTGGTGGCAAAGAGACGGAGGGCCTCGTTCCAGTGGGACTGCATCAGGGGTGGGTTCCTGCCAGTTCTAAGCTCTTCTATAGAAGAGGTTCCACAAATCTACAGTGCCGTTTAGAACCGGTTCCAGCTCCCTCCCCCCGCCCATCCGCACATCATCAAGATGAAGAGTGAGAGGAGGAATTCTGGGAGTTGAAGTCCACAAGTCTTAAAGCTGTCAAGTTTGAACACCCCTGGGTTTTTTCCCTAAAGGGTTAGGGGTGCAAGGGTCTTGTAACTTGACAGTTTTAAGATTTGCACACTTCAGTGCCAGAGTTCCTGAGCCAACATGACTGGAGGAGGAATTCTGGGAGTTGAAGTCCACAAGTCTTAAAGCTGTCAAGTTTGAACACTCCTGGGATTTTTTTTCTAAAGGGTTAGGGGTGCAAGGGTCTTGTAACTTCACAGCTTTAAGACTTGCACACTTCAATGCCAAGAGTTCCTCAGCCAACATTCTGGTTGTTAAGCAAGAGCGTTGTTTTACAAGTTTGACCACGCCCACCCAGTCACATGGCTGAGCCCCTTTATGGCAGCCCCTCCAATATTGGGACACCGCTACCATGTCACCCTTGTTCCTTCTTTTCATTAAACCTTTGCATCAAAGACAATGCAACAATGGCTCCGAACTGGTGATTTGAAAAAGATGTGTACATTTGTGCCACACAAGATTATTCTGGGTTCCTCCTCACGCAGTTCTTCCTTTTTTCTATGCAAGTTGCATTGATGCTTGACCCTGGGCTTTTATCTTTATTGAAGGCTACGCTAAGTCATCCATGAAGCCTAATTTGCTTAATTTCGTCCTCCGTTTTCCTGTCATCCTCCTAATTGCATTAATCACCCTGTCAATTGGAGTGCATAAATTAACCCAGTTGCACCGCATTGCATTTGGGGGGTTCTGGCGCTCTCGCATGCATTCGCACAAACACCTTTGGGGCACTCGGTCTGGAAAAGGTTATCCACCACTCCCCTATAACATTTCAGACAATTGGCTGTCCAATCTCTTCTTAAAAACTTCCAGTGTTGGAGCATTCACAACTTCTGGAGGCAAGTTGTTCCACTGATTGATTGTTCTCACTGCCAGGAAATTTCTCCTTAGTTCTAAGTTGCTTCTCTCCTTGATTAGTTTCCACCCATTGGTTCTCGTCCTGTCCTTAGGTGCCTTGGAGAATAGTTTGACTCCCTCTTCTTTGTGGCAGCCCCTGAGATATTGGAAGACTGCTATCCTGTCTCCCATAGTCCTTCTTTTCATTAAACTAGCCATGCCCAGTTCCTGCAACTGTTCTTCATATGTTTTAGCCTCCAGTCCCCTAATCCTCTTTCTTGCTCTTCTCTGCCCTCTTTCTAGAGTCTCCACATGCTTTTTACATCGTGGCGACCAGAACTGGATGCAGGATTCCAAGTGTGGCCTTACCAAGGCCTTATAAAGTGGCATTAACACTTCACGTGATTGCACTGAATTTGTGCTCATCTGGATAATGCTGTTACGCAATTCCTTTTGCAAGCAGTTGGGTTGTTACAAATTGTTTTTGGATAGATTTGCCTTCCTAATTTGCCCTCATTTCCTCTGCTGATGAGAATATCCCGAATATAGGTTCTGCATGAGGCCAAATGAGACATTTTGCGATTACTATTTTCCTAAGTATGTTACACAGCTTGAGATAATCAACACAATCAAAGGCCTTTATATAATCAGCGAAGCACATAACAATTTCCTTTGGCATTTATTCCCTGCCTGTCTCAGTTCTCTAGTCTCCATCATCTAAAACAGTGTTTCTCAACCTTGGCAACTTGAAGATGTCCGGACTTCAACTCCCAGAATTCCCCAGCCAGCATTCGCTGGCTGGGGAATTCTGGGAGTTGAAGTCCGGACATCTTCAAGTTGCCAAGGTTGAGAAACACTGATCTAAAACAAGGCTCACCGACCTTGGCAACTTTAAGACTAGTGGACTTTTGACTCCCAGAATTCCCCAGCCAGAGTGAGGAATTATGGGAATTGACATCCACAAGTCTTAAAGTTGCCTTAAAGTTGGAGACCCCTGATCTAAAACATCTCCTGTTACACACAGGCTTCGCGCTCCACAGGTATCCCTCGACCAGTGGTGGGATTCAAATAATTCCACAACCGGTTCTCTACCCTAATGACCAGCTGGGTAGGCATGGCTTGGTGATCATGTGACTAGGTGGGCATGGCCAACTCAACGTCACTCACGTCGATGGGCGCTTCACCATAGCTGTTATAATGTAATAAGGGTTAACGATAGAGCGCGTGCATAAGCGCACCAGCGTGCCTATCGTCCCTGTCCTACTGTCCTATTTATATGTACCCTTTTTATTTGTTTATGGCTATGTGCCGAGGTGGCGCAGTGGTTAAATGCAGCACTGCAGGCTACTTCAGCTGAGTTGCAGTTCTGCAGTTCGGCGGTTCAAATCTCACCGGCTCAAGGTTGACTCAGCCTTCCATCCTTCCGAGGTGGGTAAAATGAGGACCCAGATTGTTTTGGCGGGCAATATGCTGACTCTGTAAACCGCTTAGAGAGGGCTGAAAGCCCTATGAAGCGGTATATAAGTCTAACTATTGCTTGCTTGCTATAGGATTAACTCTGCAAAGTGGGGAAAAAACTGAGATTTCTTCCAAGAACCGGTTCTCTGAACTGCTTAGAAAGTTAGCAACTGGTTCTCCCGAATAGGTGCGAGCTGGCTGAATCCCACCACTGTCCTCGACTTACTATAGTTTATTTACATTCTAATTTACAAGGGCACTGAAAAAAGTGATTTATAATCATTTTTCACACTTACGACCTTTGTAGCATCTCAATGATCCCATGATCATATAAACATATAAAGAACGGTTGCTGGAATTGGGTATATCTAGTTTGAGGAAAAGAAGGATGAGGGGAGACATAATAACAATGTTCCAATATTTCAGGGACTTCCACAAAGAACAAGGGCTCAACCTATTCTCCAAAGCACCTGAAGGCAGAGGACAAGAAGCAATGGGTGGAAACTAATCAAGGAGAGAAGCAACTTAGAACTGAGGAGAATTTTCCTGGCAATTAAAACTATTAACCAGTGGAACAACTTGCCACCAGAACTTGTGAATTCTCCAAAACTGGAAGTTTTTAAGAAGAGATTGGACAACCATTTGTCTGAAATGTTACAGCGTTTCCTGCCTAAGCAGGGGTTTGGACTAGAAGACCTCCAAGGTCCCTTTCAACTCTGTTATTCTATTCTATTTGTGATCAAAATGCAAATCCTTGGCAACTGCTCCATACTTATGACCATTATTGTGACCCGAGGTCAGGTGATCACCTTTTGCAGCCTATGGACAAGCAAAATCAACGGGGAAGCCTGATTCAGTTAACAATCAGGTTGCTAACGTAGCAACCACAGTGATTCACTTATCAACTGTGGCAAGAAACATGGGGCAAAGCTCACTTAACCAACGTCTCACTTAACAACAGAAATGTTGGGCTCAATTGTGTTCGTAGGCCAAGGACTACCTGTAACGTATGGTCAGAAATACACTGAGCATGCGATGCTGAATTTCAGTTGCAAAACGTCGGGCGCATACAGCTTCCTTTACACACACACACACACACACACACACACACACACACACACACACACAACACTAAGACTGAAATGGGAGAATACACTGAGCCATTCGCCTCTCACATACAAAAGTACCAAACACTTTTGGTGTTCACTGTTAAAATATTTGGATGAACAGGAAAATTGTTACAGTATAAAATTAATTCCCTACGTTAGTTGGGAAAGCTGAAGAAATTCTGGGTAAACTTTTCTGGACCGAGTATCCAAAGTGCGCGCATGTGCACACAAATGCATGCGCGAGCGCCCTAACCTCCAAAGTGCAATGCCTCCTTGGCCCCCGAGCAGCGGTGAGATTCAGACAGTTCGCACCTATTCGGGAGAACCGGTTGGTAACTTTCCAGGCAGTTCGGAGAACCGGTTGTTGGAAGAAATCTCCTTTTGTTTTTCCCCACTTTGCGGGGCTAATCCTGTAAGGAAGGCAGGAAGGAAACATTCTGGTGTTGTTTCTAGCCTCATCTTTGTTGCCCTGCTTACAGAAACTGCCTCTCCGGTTAACCCTGATTACATTGTAAGAGCTAAGGAGAAGTACCCATCGACGGAAGTGACGTTGAGTTGATGTCAGCGTTCCAAACACCATGTAGAATTAAATCAGAGTCGAAGGCAAAACTATACTTAAAGTTCCAATGTAATAAAGCAGGCATGTTGGCATACAGCTGTGGGGATCCCAACTCTGGAAGTCACATCAGAATCCCACCCAGTTAAAAGTTCATGATCTTGTCCCCACACCCACAGTCCCATCACATGGTCCAATCTCCTTCTTCCACGCTGGCATCCATGCCCAGCTTCTTCCAGTCAGGTGTGAAAGTGTGGAGACAAAGGATGAGCTTGGTTTCTAGCAAAGAATGAAAAACAATACATTCCAAAATCCTACTCCTTCTAATCCCCCCTCCCATTGACTATACTTAAAGAAACAGCATAATATAATTAGAGAAAGTGTGGCAGGCCAAAATTCTAAAAGGAATATAAATGCAGGCCACACCCACCCAGTCACATGACCACTGAGCCCCGCCTACCCAGAAGGCCATTAGGGCAGAGAACCGGTTGTTAAATTATTTGAATCCCACCACTGCCCCCGAGCATGCGCCCCACACCCCATGCATGTGCAAGCAGGCCCCTACAGGTGCCCCACCCTCCACATGTTTGCATGTGCATCCCTCACACGCCCCCTGCATGTACACATAGGCCCCCACATGTGCCCCAACCCTGCATATGTGCGCATTCCCCGCAGGTGCTCTGCCTCCCACACATGCCCCGCCCCACACATGCATGGCAGAGACCAACAACCAGCTGGCTGGCAGGAAGCACACGCGAATGCATGGTGCATCTGAACTGGGGCAACAGCCCACAGAGAGGGCGCTGTGTGCCACCTGTGGCAGACGTGCCATAGGTTTGCCATCACAGTTTTAGGTCTTAACATGGAGTCATTGCTGCCAAAATGCAACACATTTCTGTGGCAGTTTTTAAGTGAAGTTCCCCCCCATTTTATGACCGTTCTTGCCACAGTTGTTAAGCGAATCACCGCATTTGTTCAGTCAGTAACACGGTTGTTAAGTGAATCTGGCTTTCCCCATTGACTTCGCTTGTCAACAAGTCGCCAAAGGGGATTGCATGAGCCTGGGACGCTGCAACCGTCATAAATACGAGTCAGTTGCCAAGCCTCTGAATTTGATGACCATAGGGATGCCGCAACGGTCGTGAGTGTGGGGGGAAAAAATCAACTTCTCGGTGCTGTTGTAAATTTGAACAGCCACTAAAACAAAGGTTGTAAGTTACCTGTAAAAAAAAATGTGCTGTATGACAAGATGAGAAAATCATAAACTACATTTCACCAACAGGGGGCAGTCCCGCCTTAGGTATGAAAGCTTGGTGGGTGACTTTGAGCCAATCACCAGGAGACTGCGAATTCTAGTCCCGCCTTAGGCATTAAAGCTGGTTGAGTGATTTGGGGCCAATCAGTAGGAGATGATGAGTTGTAGTCCTGCCTTAGATCTGTGTGATTTGGGGCATCAGTCACCAGGAGTTCTACTGTGGGCTTAGGCATGAAAGCCAACTGGGTGAATTGGGCCGGTCCAGTGGTGATTCCTACCAGTTTGGACCAGTTCAGCCGAATTGGTAGTGGTTTGGCGTCCTGTGTGGCTGGAATGGCAGCGACCCAGTCCTGCCATGCCCCCCGAACTGGTTCTCTTGGGTTTTTTGCTTCTATGCATGTGTAAGCAATTTTATTGTACTGTGCATGCGCGTGCAGGGCGCATCGAGAGAGCGCCCAGCGTGGCCATGAACGAATTGGCAGTACGACTGCCAGTCCTCTTCTCTCTCTCACTCTCTTCTCTCTCTCTCTCTCTCTCTCTCTCTCTCTCTCTCTCTCTCTCTCCTCCCCTCCCTCCCTCCCTCCCTCCCTCTCT
>NW_028261387.1:92158237-92175737 GCF_051295495.1 Thamnophis sirtalis
GCAAATGATATATTGTATAACCCATTCCCCACCCCTTGGCATTCTATGCACAGTCCAATCATAATTCTCCCAAGTGTCAGGTGCGAGATAACTTCGAAAGGCATCACCAAGATGGGATGTCGGTGCCGTTGGCCTTGGCAGGAAACCTCCTCCGCATGCGCAGTAAGACGGGCAGTAGAAACTCCAGAATCTTCCTCCAGCACAACAATCAGTCCCCTCCCAAATACCATGCCCTCCCTCCCCGTTTCAATGGCAGCCGAAGCAGCAGCAAAGCAGAGGCTGACAGTTACCAACCAGTTCTCCTGAATAGGTGTGAACTGGCTGAATCCCACCACTGATGCATATGCACGCAACTGCACACCCCAGAGCCCTGGAAACCCAAAGACCAGCTGGCTGGCGCATGCATGCCAGTTTTTTTTGGCTGTTTTTGGAGCCATTTTCATGCTGTTTTTTTTTAGCCGTTTTTGGCCCCAAAAGGGCCCAAAAACAGTACAAAAATGGTCTGAAAAATGGTCCAAAAACAGCCAGAAAACAGCCCTCTTTTTGGCTCTTTTTCAGGCCATTTTCTAACACTAGAACTCACAAAGAGCAGCTGGCAATGGTGCACCTGCCCACAGAATGGGCTCTGAGTGCCACCTCTGGCATGTGTGCCATAGGTTTGCCATCACGGCACTACTGGCTGTGTGTCTGGCTGTGTGTGTGTTTGTCTGTTTGTTTACCTCTTTTGGAACTGTTGACTCAACCAAGTGTGTGCAGCCAAGCCTTCAATCGGAAGATCTGCCTTTGTTAAATTGCAGCTTTGGTGCCGGCCGTCGGCAGAGTTGATAGTTGCCGGATTTCATTTCACTTCCTCCAGGCTCCGTTCTCTCTGCTGTATTTTGTTTCCTTTTACAATCTGCTTTTCCTTCATTTGCCGTCCTTGTAGCCCATCTCTATCCCACAGGGCTCAAACAACCAGAGGAAGACGAAATAAAGCAGAATGCAGAATAATCAATAGCGAAACCCAGAACATCGTCAAAAACAAAATGTAACCACGGAAAGCAAAGCTGAAGCCCCGTGTGCTTCTCCGGATGCTCGGTCAACTGGGACGAGAAGCAATCAATCAAATGAATTTTTAAAAAATTCTCTATCCAGAATGGTGATGCGGATGGCAGGTAAGAGAATAATAGAGTCGGAAGGGACCTGGGAGGTCTTCTAGTCCAACCCCCTGCTCAGGCGCCCTCTACCGTTTCAGAGAAATGGTTGCCAAATCCTTCTTGAAAACCTCCAGGGATGGAGCACCCACGACTTCTGGAGGCAAGTCGTTCCAATGATTAATTGGAAAGGAAAGGAGGACATTAGGAAATTTCTCTTTAGTTTTCGGTTGCTTCTCTCCTTGATTAGTTTCCATCCATTGCTTCTTGCCCTGCCTTCAGGGGCTTTTGGTAGTCCAGGTGATTTTATGGGGCAGTTAACAACATATTGGGAAGCCCCTAAGGTCTTGGGAACAGTCTAATCCAGAAATTAACTCTTCTAGTTCTAGTCCCGCCTTAGGCATGAAAGTTGATTGAGTGATTTTGGGCCAATGACCAGGAGACTGTGAGTTCTAGTCTCGCCTTAGGCATGAAATCCAACTGAGTGATTTTGGGCCAATGACCAGGAGACTATGAGTTCTAGTCTCGCCTTAGGTATGAAAACTGGCTGGGTGACTTTGAGCCAATCGCCATGAGACTGTGATTTCTAGTCTCGCCTTAGGCATGAAAGCTGACTGGGTGACTTTGAGCCAATGACCAGGAGTTCTAGTCCCGCCTTAGGCATGAAATCCAATTGAGTGATTTTGGGCCAATGACCAGGAGACTGTGAGTTCTAGTCTCGCTTTAGACATGAAAACTGAATGAGTGACTTTGAGCCAAGCGCCAGGAGACTGTGAGTTCTAGTCCCACTTTAGGCATGAAAACTGAATGGGTGATTTTGGGCCAATCATCAGGAGATCATGAGTTCTAGTCCTGCCTTAAGCATGAAATCCAATTGAGTGATTTTTGGGCCAATGACCAGGAGACTGTGAGTTCTAGTCTTGCCTTAGGTATGAAAACTGGCTGGGTGACTTTGAGCCAATCACCGGGAGACTGCGAGTTCCCACCTTAGGCATGAAAACCGAATGGGTGGTTTTGGGCCAATCATCAGAAGATCATGAGTTCTATCCTGCCTTAGGCATGAAAGCCAGCTGCGCAGAGATGGGTTTCCCATTATTTTACCACTGGTTTGCCATGCACCAAAACTGTAAGCGTGTGCGTGTGCAGGCTTGCTTCATGAGCGTGCGGTCTTCCACGCATGCGGTTTGCTCACGCATGCGTCTTGCACACATGTGTGTGGCTTAGAAAAGGTAGCTAAACAGGACAACACAGAACCAGGGTAGATGTCCCACCCGCAGGTCCCCAGTGCCAGTTTGCCTGAACCGGTCGAAACCGGCTGAATACCACCACTTGCAGCTGGGTGACTTTTGGCCAAACACCAAGAGATCAAGAGTTCTAGTCCTGCCTTAGGTATGAAAGCCCGCTTGGGTGACTTTGAATCAGTCATTCTCTCTCAGCCCAACCCACCTCACAAGGTTATTGTTGTGGGGGGGAACAGGAGGGGGAAGATGTATTAGATATGTTCATCGCCTTGACTCACTTACAAAGTAATAGGCCAGATTTTAAAAAAAATCTAATTTAAACATTCTATTCAGCTCCTTGATTATTTTTCTCCTTGAATACCATGGTGCAAAGGGATTCGTGGGTAGAGGAAGATTGAGGTAGTCTTCGACTTACGACCATAATTCAAGATTGTAAAAAAAAGGCAGTATGGTAGAAGCCGTTTTAAGGCACAACATGCTGCATCTTAAGAGTGTATAAGACACCCTGAGGGATTTCTTACCCCCACAGTATTTGTTTCCAGAGAGTAAGTCAAATGTATTCCATGTTTGGTTGAAATTGCTTGAGACATTCTAGAGCAGCAATGGCAAACCATTTTTTGGCTCACGTGCCATAAGGGGGAAGCGCAGGGGGGTTCGTGCGCGGGTGTGCTGCACCCATAATGCAACGCCCAACACACACACACCCCACTGCACATGCATGAATGAGAGGCACGATCACCCTCCCCATTTTTTCAATGCTTTTTTCGGCCTCCCCAGGCTCCAGAGGCTTTATAGGAGCCTGGGGAGAGCGAAAACAGCCTCTCCCCCCCCCCCCCCGAGGCCCTCCGAAGGCTTTAGGGATCTTCAGGAGCCTCTGGAGGGCAAAAAACAACCCTACAAGCAAACTGGAAGTGACCTCCGGTTTGCTCATAGGGTCCTTTTTAGGGCGTCGGCGGGAGGGGGAGGGGCTCCTATAAAGCCTCTGGAGCCTGGGGAGGGTGAAAAGTGCTTTTGAAAAGGCTGAACGCCTGGCATGCCCTGACCAATGGCTCAATGTGCCACCTGTGGCATGCGTGCAAGAGGTTCGCCATCCCGGTTCTAGTATTATGCTGGAACATACATACAAACACACACACAGCCATTTTTGTGTGTGCATGTGCGTGTGTGTGTGTGTGTGTGTGTGTGTGTGTGTGTGTGTGTGTAGATACATAGATGATAGATAGATACATAGATAGATACATAGATAGATACATAGATAGATACATAGATAGATACATAGAGAGAGAGAGATGGATATGGATATGGATATAGAGATAGAGATATAAGATATAAGATATGATATAAGATATAAGATATAAGATATAAGATATAAGATATAAGATATAAGATATAAGATATAAGATATAAGATATAAGATATAAGATATAAGATATAAGATATAAGATATAAGATATAAGATATAAGATATAAGATATAAGATATAAGAGCTAGAGAGAGAGAGAGAGAGAGAGAGAGAGAAGAGATAGATATAAGAGATAGAGATAGAGATATAAGATATAAGATATAAGAGATAGAGAGATAAGAGATAAGAGATAAGAGATAAGAGATAAGAGATAAGAGATAAGAGATAAGAGATAAGAGATAAGAGATAAGAGATAAGAGATAAGAGATAAGAGATAAGAGATAAGAGATAAGAGATAAGAGAATAAGAGATAAGAGATAAGAGATAAGAGATAAGAGATAAGAGATAAGAGATAGAGATAGATAGAGAGAGAGAGAGAGAGAGAGAGAGAGAGATGTAGATATAGATATAGATATAGATATAGAGATAGAGATAGAGATAGAGATAGAGATAGAGATAGAGATAGAGATAGAGATAGAGATAGAGATAGAGATAGAGATAGAGATAGAGATAGAGATAGAGATAGAGATAGAGATACAGTAGATGTTAGAGATGGAAAAGCGGAATTTAAAGCTCCAGTTTAATTTGAGAGAGGGGTGTGTGAGAAGGTTGTGCTAATGGTCTCATTAAAGCTAACGGTGTGAAACCCCTGACTGCAGAGAGAGCAGCCAGGATGATTCATGCAACGGGAAGCCTTGAGTTTCATGTCTGCCTCGTCTGCAAATCCCCCCATATTTAGACATTTCTCCAGGAATCGCTAATTAGCCCAATCATCTGTCTTGAATTCTTTCGCTGTCGAAACCGGTAAATTAACCGAGTCCATCAGCGTCAATATTTGGGATAAATCACCTTGACTTGTTTGGCTGACTTCCACGGTGGCATAACAAAGCCATCTGCAGAAATGATAGCGGTCTTCCAGTATTTGAAGGGTTGCCACAAAGAAAAGGGGGGTCAACTTATTCTCCAAAGGACCAGAGGGCAAGATGAGAAACAATGAATGGAAACTAATCAAGGAGAGAAGCAACTTGGAACTAAGGAGAAACTTCCTAACAGTGAGGACAATTAACCAGTCATAGCCTTCAGAAGTTATGGGTGCAGGAAAGGGAGGAAGAGAGGGAGGAAAGAAAGGGAATGAAAGGAGCAAGTGAGGAAGAGGGGAGAAGGAGTAAGGAAAGAAAGGAAAGAAGAGAGAGAAATGAGGGAGGGTGGGGAGGGAAGGAATGAGGAAGGGAAGGAAGGAGGAGAGGAAAAGGTATGAAAGGAGCAAGGAGGGGGAGGGGAATAAGGAAAGAAAGAAAGGAAAGAGAGAGAAATGAGGGAGGGTGGGAGGGAGGGAGGAGTAGAAAAGGAAATGAAAGGAGCAAGTGAGGAAGAGGGGAGGAGTAAGGAAAGAAAGAAAGAGAGGGAGGGAGGGAGGGAGAGAATATGAGGGAGGGAGGGGAAGAGAGGAAGGAAGGAAGAAGAGGAGGGAAGGAAGGAGGAGAGGAAAAGGTATGAAAGGAGCAGGGAGGGGGAGGAGAGGAGTAAGGAAAGAAAGAAAGAGAGGGAGGGAGGGAGAGAATTGAGGGAGGGAGGGGAAGAGAGGGAAGGAAGGAAGAAGAGAGGGAAGGAAGGAGGAGAGGAAAAGGTATGAAAGGAGCAAGGGAGGGGGAGGGGAGGAGTAAGGAAAGAAAGAAAGAGAGGGAGGGAGGAGAGAATTGAGGGAGGGAGGGGAAGAGAGGGAAGGAAGAAGAGAGGGAAGGAAGGAGGAGAGGAAAAGGTATGAAAGGAGCAAGGGAGGGGGAGGGGAGAAGGAGTAAGGAAAAGAAAGAAAGAAAGAAAGAGATAGGGAGAAATGAGGGAGGGTGGGAGGGAGGGAGGAGTGGAAAAGGAATGAAAGGAACAAGAGAGAGAGGAAAGAAGGAGGGAGGGGAAGGGAAGGAAGAAGGGAGGGAGGTAAGGAGGAATGGAAAACATATGAAAAGAACAAGGGAGGGGGAGGAGAGAAGGAGTAAGGGAAAAAAAGAAAGAAAGAAGAAAAAGAGAAATGAGGGAGGGTGGAGGAAGGAAGGAAGGAGTGGGAAAGGAATGAAAGGAACAAGAGAGGGAGAAAAGAAGGAAGGAAGGAAGGAAGGAAGGAAGGAAGGAAGGAAGGAAGGAAGGAAGGAAGGAAGGAAGGAGAAATGGAGGTAGGGAGGAAGGAAGGATGGAGTTAGTTTCCAATTCCCTTTGCACCATATATAACCCCAATTAACGAAATGATCTCCTAGATCCCTTCCTGTGCCTGCCTGCTCTTCCGTCCTTACCCGCAGACTGTTTTGCCAACACACGTCCTCTGCCTCCTCCTGGCACTGAGCACCTTCTGCTTCTCCCTTCCCCCCTTTCCCTCCCCTGCAACCCATCCGTGCCGCCTTTCCCAAAATGTCACCGGGGCCATGTGTGTGCAAGCAACAGGAGATAACAATAATGCCTACAAAACATTCCCAAGCCCCAGCAGAACCCCATGGAAACGGCGGGTTGGCACATTTGGGGGGAACAAAACCAACCAGGAATGCCAATTTCTTATTCACGGTGGGGTTTTCGTTGCAGCCTGGGGGGGTGGGTGGGGGGTTGAGTTTGTTTCAACACAGCCAGTGAAATCCGAATGATTGCTAACCATTCTCCGGGCATCATCATCTCCTTGGAAGGGTGAAGGGCATTCAAATAACAAAGATGCCTCCGACTGGGGGCTGCTTGCATTGTTGCTTCCCTAAAGGCTGGCAGCTCAGGGGTCAGTGGGTGGGCTGGCAGCTGAGGGAAAAGGGGAGGGCTTCTCCCCCCTCCCCATTGTCTGGGTTGCTTGGCAACTGCGTTCCCATGGAGATATTTGTACACTCAATACCTGGGGACCAAAGGGACAAGGCAGCTGGCCCTTCGGAAAGGCAGGAAGGGATGTTGGGCTGGGAAACAGGTGAGGCGGAGCCCCCTGAGGGGTGGGAACGGGCATTGGGAGGCGGGTGGAAAGAAAGCGGGGGAGCTGGGGCCCTCCCTCGGGCCCAGGTAGGACACCTGGAGCCTTCCAGATGTTGCGGAACAACGGGTACCCAGCAATCCCCAGCCTTTGGGGCTGTATTTCGTGATCCAAGCTGCCTCGTGCAGCTATTCCTTTCACCGGGAATCTATTTTGGACCATCTTTTTCCCAGATTAAGGGTGAAAAGGAATTCCAAATGGCAAAATATCCTATTGATAAATAAGGGAGGGGTTGTTTGGCCTGGGCTGCATAGAGTTTTCTTTCCTTCCTTCCTTCCTTCCCTCCTTCCTTCCTCCTTCCTTCCTTCTTTCTTTCTTTCTCTTCCTTCCTTCTTTCTCTTTTTCCTTTTCTTCCTTTTCTTCCTTTTCTTTCCTTTCTTTCCTTTCTTTCCTTTCTTTTCTTTCTTTCTTTCCTTCCTTCCTTCCTTTTCTTTCTATTCTTTCTTTCCTTCCTTTTTCTTTTGTTTCTTTCCCTCTCCTCCTTCCTTTGCTCCTTCCTCTCACCTTTCCTTCCTTCCCCTCTTCTCCTTTCCTTCCACCCTCCCTCCTGTTTTATCCTTTCTTCCTTTTCCCTCTTTTTAACTTCTTCCTTTCTTTTACTTTCTTCTTCCTTCTTCCCTTCCTCATTTTTTATCCTTCCTCCCTCCTTTTATCCTCCCTTCCACCTTCCCTTTTTATCCCTTCCTTCTTTCTTTCTTTTTCTTCCTTACTCCTTTCCTCCCCCCCTTTATCCTTCCTTCCTTCCTTCTTTCTTTCTCTTCCTTCCTTCTTTCTCTTCTTTTTCTTCCTTTTCTTTCTTTTCTTTCTTTTCTTTCTTTCCTTCCTTTCTTTTCTTTCTTTCTTTTCTTTCTATTCTTTCTTTCCTTCCTTTTTCTTTTCTTTCTTTCCCTCTCCTCCTTCCTTTGCTCCTTCCTCTCACCTTTCCTTCCTTCCCCTCTTCTCCTTTTCTTCCTCCCTCCCTCCTGTTTTATCCTTTCTTCCTTTTCCCTCCTTTTAACTCCTTCCTTCCTTTTACTTTCTTCTTCCTTCTTCCCTCCCTTTTTATCCTTCCTCCCTCCTTTTATCCTCCCTTCCTCCTTCCCTTTTTATCCCTTCCTTCTTCCTTTCTTTTTCTTCCTTACTCCTTTCCTCCCCCCCCCCTTATCCTTCCTTCCTCCCTCCTTTTTTCTTTCTTTCTTTATTTTTTTCTCTCTCTCCTTTTTTGTTTCTTCTCCATCTTGATAAAATCGTCACAGACATTGCATTTTATCTGGTTACTGAGTCTGGTTTTTTTCAGGGGGGGAGGGAGGAGTGAAGGACCCATATGTAAATTATAACCTAATCAAAGCTTGTGACTCATCCGGCAAGCTAAGGCACCTTCAAAATTATGTCTATCAGCCATGATTAATATTAACCAAGATTAATGTTTTGCATGAGTATTACATCTTTTACTAACCTGCTTAAGTATTCTGGGAGGACATAGCCATAAACTGAATTAGGTTTTTGGGGACTGTAAGCACAGCACCATCTAGAACGGCATAAACTTCTGAAATCTAGTAAAACTTGTTCATTGAGCAATTCTAAAAATGCCAATTGGGTTCAAAACATAAATCTTACGAATCCAGCTATAAAAAGGCATTTTTTCCCAATTTCTTCGGGTTTACTGGATGAAAATTAGTTTTTTTTAAAATTGTCGAGGGCAGGAAGCGTTTTAAAGTGTAAATGCTTGTTAAGACTTTGCTTTCTATTTCTTTCTTAATTCATTCTTCCCAAAGGATTTAAATATTTAAAATGCAAATTTTGTGGTTGGTTGACTGGCTGGCTGGCTGGCTGGTCAAGCAGTCGTTGGTTGGTTGGATGGATGGATGGATGGATGGATGGATGGATGGATGGATGGATGGACAGATGGACAGTTGGTTATTTGGGTAGATAAATGGATGGATGGATGGATGGACAGACAGACAGATAGACAAAAAGATGAGAGGGAGAAAGGTGGGATAGATATAGATATACGTAGGTAGGTAGGTAGGTAGGTAGGTAGGTAGGTAGGTAGGTAGGTAGGTAGAAAGATATGGTTGATTTATCTAATGAATGGATGGACGGACAGACAGATGGACAAACAGACGAGAGAGGGGGAGGGATAGAAAAGAAAGAAAGAAAGAAAGAAGGAAGGAAGGAAGGAAGGAAGGAAGGAAGGAAGGAAGGAAAGATAGATAGATAAGATAAGATAAGAAGATAAGATAAGATAAGATAAGATAAGATAAGATAAGATAAGATAAGATAAGATAAGATAAGATAAGATAAGATAAGATAAGATAAGATAAGATAGATGATTGGTTATTTGGTTAGATAAATGGAAGAATGGATGCATAGATGATGGATAGATGCTTGCATGGATGGATGAATTAATGGGTGGGTGGGTGGATGGATGGATGGATGGATGGACGGACGGACGGATGGACGGACAGACGGACAGACACAGATAGGTACAGATAGATACAGATAGATATAGATGGTTGGGTTGGTTGATTGGTTGGCTGGTCAAGCAGTCATTAGATGGATGGATGGATGGACGGACGGACGGGTAGACAGAAAGACAGATAGACAGACAGATGAGAGGGGGAGGCAGGGACACATAAAGATAGATACAATAGATAGATTGAGAGAGAGAGAGAAAGAGAGAGAGATGGTTGGTTATTTATCTAAAGGAGGGATGGATGAATGGACAGAGGGACAGATAGAAGAGGGATAGATATAAAGAAAGAAAGATATGGTTGGTTATTTATCTAATGAATGGATGGGTAGGTGGATGGATGGACAGACAAACAGACGAGAGAGGAGGGATGGAGGGATAGATGGATGGATGGGCGGGCGGGCAGGCAGGCAGGCAGAGATAGATGATTGATAGATAGATAGATAGATAGATAGATAGATAGATAGATAGATAGATAGATAGATAGATAGATAGATAGATAGATGATGGATAGATAGATAGATAGATATAGATAGATAGATAGATAGATGATAGATAGATAGATAGATAGATAGATAGATAGATAGATAGATAGATAGATAGATAGATAGATAGAAGATAGATAGATAGATAGATAGATAGATAGATAGATAGATAGATAGATAGATGGATGGATGATGGATAGATAGATAGATAGATAGATAGATAGATAGATATAGATAGATAGATAGATGATAGATAGATAGATAGATAGATAGATAGATAGATAGATGATAGATAGATAGATAGATGATAGATAGATAGATAGATAGATAGAAGATAGACAGATAGATAGATAGATAGATAGATAGATAGATAGATAGATAGATGATAGATAGATAGATAGATGATAGATAGATAGATAGATAGATAGATAGATAGAAGATAGACAGATAGATAGATAGATAGATAGATAGATAGATGATGGATAGATAGATAGATAGATATAGATAGATAGATAGATGATAGATAGATAGATAGATAGATAGATAGATAGATAGATAGAAGATAGATAGATAGATAGATAGATAGATAGATAGATAGATAGATAGATAGATAGATAGATAGATGGATGATGGATAGATAGATAGATAGATAGATAGATAGATAGATATAGATAGATAGATAGATAGATAGATGATAGATAGATAGATAGATGATAGATAGATAGATAGATAGATAGATAGATAGATAGATAGATAGATAGATAGATAGATAGATAGATGATAGATAGATAGATAGAAGATAGACAGATAGATAGATAGATAGATAGATAGATAGATAGATAGATAGATAGATAGATAGATAGATAGATAGATAGTAGATAGATGGTTGGTTGGTTATTTGGTTATTTGGTTAGAGAAATGGAAGAATAGAAAAATACATGATGGATAGATGCTTGGATGGATGGATAGACAGACACAGATAGCTATGGATAGATACAGATAGAGATAGATGGTTGGGTTGGGTTGGGTTGGGTTGGTTGGTTGGTTGGCTGACTGTTGAGCCACTTGGGCCAGGGCACAAGTGCGTAAGCAATACCCTTCCTAACCTGTCAATCCAATCAGAACTCAAACTGAGCAAGTCACAAAAGGATCGGAACCTTAGGATCAGAATGGAGCAGACGAGAAGGAACGTTTGTTCCACTCAAACCTGGTTTGGTAGCCACCATCCAGCCATGTCCACCAACACAGATATCGCTGCCTCCTGGAAAAGAAGGCAGCCTTTAGGTGCTCAGTGTTGCATATGACACCTTCTGCCGTAATGAATGGATTCGGGTTTAAGACGCCACAAAATTCGCGCACTCTCTTTGCCTTCTCATATTGATTTACAGCTTCTGCCTTTATGACAACGTGATACTTATGAACTTAACTTTGGTTCGAACGAGCAGCTAAAGGAGATTGATGCTTTTGTAGCAAGCGGCAAAGAAGTCACTGGATTCCACAAAGGTGGGTTTTTTAAAAAATGTATATATACGAGCATTTATAAGAGCCGAGGTGGCGCAGTGGTTAAATGCAGCACTGCAGGCTACTGCTAGATCAGCAGCTCAGTGGTTCAAATCTCACCGGCTCAGGGTTGACTCAGCCTTCCATCCTTCCGAGGTGGGTAAAATGAGGACCCAGATTGTTGGGGGCAATATGCTGACTCTCTGTAAACCGCTTAGAGAGGCCTGAAAGCCCTATGAAGCGGTATATAAGTCTACTGCTATAATGGCAAAACCTTTAAATACGTCCATTTCTCCATCCCTGGTTTTCATGGATTCTAGCAAAAGGTCATCTAGCTTTGACGGGCAACCTTGTATGATTTTTTTATTTTTTATTTTTTGCTGAAAGGAAGGGCACCAAATGGACGATTTCAGGACTTTGGAATTTAAAAAGAGATAAAGAAGTTGAGGAAAAGTTTAAGAGGATAATTACTCCATAGAGAGAAGAGCAGGAGGCACAATTGTATGGTGAGGGGGGGTGGGGGGGTTCCTCCTTCCTTCCCTCTTTCCATCCTTCCTTCTTCCCTTCCTTTCATTCCTCTCCTTCCTTCATTTCCTTCCCTTCCTTCCCTCTTTCCCTCTTTCCTTCCTTCTTCCCTTTTCCTGCCTTTCATTCTCCTTTCTTCCTTTCCTCTTTCCATCCTTCCTTCCTTCTTCCCTTTCCTGCCTTTCATTCTCCTTTCTTCCTTTCCTCTTTCCATCCTTCCTTCCTTCTTCCCTTTCCTGCCTTTCATTCTCCTTTCTTCCTTTCCTCTTTCCATCCTTCCTTCCTTCTTCCCTTCCGTTCCTTCCTCTCCTTTCTTCCTTTCCTCCTTCCATCCTCCCTACCTTCCTTCTTCCCTTCCCTTTCTTTCCTGCCTGTCCTTCCTTTCCTACCTTCCTTCCTTCCCTCTTTCCATCCTTCCTTCTTCCCTTCCTTTCCTTCCTCCTCTCTTTCCATCCTTCTTCTACTTTCTTCTCTTCCCTCCTTCCTTATCTTCCTTCCTCCTCCCTCTCTCTTTCCATCCTTATGTTTCTCTTCTTCACTTCCCTCTTTCATCCCTCCCTCCCATCTCTCTCCTTCTTCCCATTTCTCTCTTTGCCTCCTTCCTTCTTTCCTCCTTCGCTCCTTCCCATTTTTCCTCCCTTCCTTTCTTTCCTTCTTCCTTCCCGCCCTCCCTCTCTCCATCCTTCCTTACTTCTTCTTACTTCCTTCTTCCTCTCATCTCTGTCCTTTCTTCCTATCTTTCTAAGCCTCCTTCCTTCCTCCTCCTTCCCTCCCTCCCTTCTTCCAATTTCTCTTTCCTTCCTTTTTTACTTCCTCCCTCCCTCCCATCTCTCTTCTTCCCATTTCTCTATTTGCCTCCTTCCTTCTTTCCTCCTTCCCTCCTTCCCATTTCTCCTTCCTTCTTGTTCCTTTCTTTTCCTCTTCCTTCCCTCCCTCTCTCCATCCTTCCTTACTTTTCTTACTTTCTTCTTCACTTCCCTCCTCCTTCCTTCCTCCCTTCCTCCCATCTCTCTCTCCTTACTTCCCTCCTTCCCATTCTCTTTCTTCCTTGTTCACTTCCTCCCTCCCTCCCATCTCTCATTTCTTCTTCCCATCTTTCCCTTTGCCCCCTTCTTTCCTACTTCCCTCCTTTCCTTCTTTCCATTCTCCTTCCTTCCTCTTTCCCTCCCTTCCTCTCTCCATCCTGTCTTCCTTCTCTCCTTCCTTCCTTCCTTCCTTCCATTCTTCCCCCATCCCTCCATCCCTCCCCTCTCTCTCTCCTTCCTTCAGCTTTGTCTGGCCAGCTGAGAAACAAACAAACAAAAAGATACTAAAAAGCAATTAAAAGAGAGTTTAAAGATGCAATTACAGGGCCATTATGACACTGCCATGAAACCACTTGCAATCTCAGTTATTTCCCGCACAGCCAAAATAAAATAAAATAAAAACCAACAACCAAATGATTTCTCAGTAATTAAACAGTTTGCCGGGAGTTGGCTTGGGCTAAATGATGGGAGAATTTCAGTCCTTTTAATTTTAGCCCTTGTGAAACTTTAGCAGAAGTCATGAAAATAGTGCACCATTGGGCATTTGGGTTTACGTACCCACTTGAAAATTCCTACGCAAAGGAGCAGATCATCGGGGGCAACAATATCTGGGCCGCAAACATCGGGGCTCCCTCCAATGCTTTGACTTTTGCAGTCCAGATTTGGGGGTCACAACAGTTGAAAACTGTCACTTTATTGGGTTAGGAATGTTTACTTTTTGGTGGTTTTAATGTTTTTCTGTTGTAAGCCAACCACAGTCGCTTTGAAACAAGATGGGTGGCGAATAGATTTAATAAACAGACAGACAGACAGACAGTTTTCACTGGCAGAGGGTTGCAGGAGGCGGTCGCAGCCGGAAAACAGAGCTTGGGAGTCCGTTTTTGCTGGCAGACCACCAAAGGGACCCCCGACACGAATGACGTTGAGCTGGCCACACATACCCTGGCCACACACTCACCACCACCACCACCCACAGGTCAAACACAACCCTGATGCAGCCCTCAATGAAATCGAGTTTGACACCTCTTGGTCAATGACTTCTTTTCCCTGAGATCCGGCTTATTGCTTTCCATTGTTCTCCTTTCCTTGTTCTGACCTAGGCTTCCTCAAAAAGCACGAGGCAGATTCCTGGTCCTGACAAAACCCCTCTTATAAAGGAATGTGAATTCCCCTCGTTCCCCTTCAGCCAAGGCCTGGCAAACCGTCTTTCAAAGGAGTATTTATGACTACAGACCTTATCTAGCTTGGGAAGCTGCCATGTCAATATTTCCCAAATGCGGTGCTGTGCAAGGAAAGGCTGGGCACAGAGTCTCTGAGATTCACGGACAGATCTTCACACTCCTGAAATGAATCTAACGACCGACTGAATGAATTGTTTCCTGAAAAAGCCCCCTTCCCTTTTGCTCCACTTTTATTTCCTCTGGGAGGGGCCATTCACCATCCACCTGTGACTTTCCTCCCAGGCAGAGCCTCACCACCGTCATCATGAAAAGAAAAAAAAATCTAAAAGGAAAAAGGCAAGAGCTGAGGTCAGGCTGAGCTAGTTGCTGCCAGAGTCACCGTGGATGACTCTGCTTAACTGTTTAAAAAAGCCTCTAAAAAAGCGCCCTCTACAGGAGGAGGCAGGAGAACGACGTGCCTCATCTAGTCTGACTTTAGTTGTTTTATGATCACTCGAGCAGAGTTAAGCAAGGGTTAAAAGCGTACAAATTTCTGATGTAGGTGAGGCACATCGTTCTCCTGCTTCCTCCTGTAGAGGGCGCTTTTTAAGAGGCTTTTTTAAACAATTAAGCAGGGTCATCCACGGTGACTCTGGCAGCAACTAGCTCAGCCTGACCTCAGCTCTTGCCTTTTTCCTTTTACATTTTTTTTCTTTCCATGATGACAGGCAAGAGCAGAGTTGAAATCCTCTCTGAAACAGCTGGAAAAGGTAAGGGTGGATCGGAGGGAGGGGGAGGAATTCAAACTTCATCCTCAAGTGTAGATCCCTCCCCAAGTGTAGTTTGATTGCAGGCAGAGCCACGTTGCCTTTTCAAACACACACATACACACACACACACCTGGATAAAACTATATAAGCCCAGCTTCACTGATTACCAATCCAACTTCTGTGTTTGTGTCTGTTTGAGAGAGGGGGGAGGGAGGGAGAGAGGAAGGAAGGAGGGAGAGGGAGAAGAAAAAGAAAGAAGGAAACTTCTTTCACAAAGGAGAAAAACAAATGCTGTCGCTTTAAATCGGAACTGAGCATGCCTGGCTGTGGAATTCTCGGAGTTGAAGTCCACAAGTCTGAAAAAAATTTGAAACCCAGCACTGTGTCAGTGCCTCACCAGCCATAAACCTCACCGCACGTCACTGCTCCCAATTCTACCCTGATTTCTGAATTGTTGGCTTAAAACCTCCTTGAATTTTTTTTCCCCCCCTCTTCAGCAGCTTCCAACCCCGGCTGAGAAGTGAGCCCCCATGGCCGACTCTAAAACTCTACCGAAGAACAAGCTGACGCCACGCTTTCGGAAATCTTTGCCTCCCAGTGATACAAGCAAGATGAGCCCCGAGCAAAAAGCACGCTATTTGGCCTTTGCCGATCCCGCCAAGCCAGACGTGAAGACGATGCTGGCCACCACTCTCATGAAAGAGAGGAAGGTCATGGACAGTCGGCAAAGGGAACTGGAAGATAAAAACCTGATTGGGGTCCTCAAGGCTTCCGAAGCCCGGAACCGCCTTCGAAACTCAAGGCTCCAGTACCAGAATCTGAGAGTGAGTGAGCTCGGGTTTTCTGCTCAGAATAAGAGAGATTGGAAGGGACCTCGGGGTTCTTCTAGCCCAACCCCATGGTCAGTGACGTGCGGTGAGGTTTATGGCTGGTGAGGCACTGACCCAGTGGTGGGTTTCAAATTTTTTTAGTCTTGTGGACTTCAGCTCCCAGAATTCCACAGCCAGGCATGCTCAGTTCCGATTTAAAGCAATAGCATTTGTTTTTCTCCTTTGCTAAATAAGTTTCCTTCTTTCTTTTTCTTCTCCGTGCCTCATCTACGTCAGGAATTTTTCAGCTTTTAACCCTGGCTTAGCTCTGCTCGAGTGATTATAAAGTCAGACTAGATGAGGCACCTTGTTCTCCTGCCGCCTCCTGTAGAGGGCACTTTATTAGAGGCTTTTTTATACAGTTAAGCACTAAGCAGAGTCATCCATGGTGATTCTGGCAGCAAATAGCTCAGCCTTTTTCCTTTTACATTTTCTTTTCTTTTCATGACGACAGTGGTGAGGCTCTGCCTCCCCTGCCTCCCCTGACTGCACGTCCCTGCCCCTGGGCCATGAGCTGTTCTGAAAAGGGTTGAAGAAATGGTGGGTGAGCATTGGTGAGCACATCCCCGCTGGCGCAAATGGAGCTTTGTACATATGCACCATTTCTGGAATTATCCCCTCTCCCCACCTCCTCTCTGCCAGTCTGCAAATCCAGAAAGATTGGGAACTCTATTCTAGTCCAATCCCTGTCCAATCAGGAGATCCCATACCCTTGATAGAGAACCTATAGCACACGTACCAGAAGTGGAACATAGAGCCATCTCTCCACGCACGCCGGCAGTCACCCATTGCTCTTCTGGGTTCCAGCATACTGGACTTCTGTCAGAGTTTGTTGCCTAAATTCAAATCCAGAAGCACATGCATATAACTGATGCAGCAGGATTCATTAACATATATATATATATATATATATATATATATATATATATATATATATATATATATATATATATATATATATATATATATATATATATATATATATATATATATATATATATATATGAATAGATGAATAGATGAATAAATGTACAATACCAACAGGTGGTTCTTCCTAGTAAACACAAGGCAGGAGAGTTACAGGCAAACACAAGCAGTTAGTTTCATTTCATTAGACAAGCCCAGACAGACTGCTAGTTTACTTCTCAGAGCAGCAGACTGCTTAAGTTTCTGTTTCAATTCTCTGCACAGACTCAGATCTGTTTAAGCTCCCATTGGCTGACTTAGTTGCTATGCCTATTCATTGGCTCACTTTGTTCCCGTGTCTCTCCCAGTCATGAATATTTTAACAACTACGCACACGCGGGAGTGCTGGAAGCTGGAAGAGTAGCTCCCTGGTGCGCATGCGTGAGCTGGGAAGCTGAGCTTCCCGTTTCTGGCACATGCTAGTCCTTGGAAACTGGAAGACCAGATGAACGGCATATGCCAGAAACCAAAAGCTCGGCTCTTCCGGTTTCCCATACTCCCCCACACACGTGTGCACACTCAGTGCCGAAAAGGTTCACTAACACTGTCCTATGCCATCTCAGACAAATGGCTGTCCAATCTCTTGGACTTTGAGAAATGGAAATAATCTGCAGTTATCAAATGGTAGGAAGAATAGCAACTATACAAATGAATATACTGCCGAAGCTATTGTTTTTGTTTCAAACGATCCCTATAAAGCTAGAAAATAAATATTTTGATGAACTAAATGCAGTAATTTTGAAATTTATATGGCAAGGAAAAAGAGCAAGAATAAGACTGAAAATTTTGCAAGATTGCAAAAATAATGGGGGCTTAAGCAGTCTGCTGGATTGGGAATTCTACTATCAGGCACTAACTTGGGAGACAGAACGGATTAAGCCAGTGGTATGACTTGAATAACTGAACAACTACTTCTCTAGCTGGGTAGGTGTGGCTGGTTGGTCATGTGACTGGGTGGGTGACGTCACTCCTCACACCCAGCC